>NW_018734909.1:5000-26582 GCF_002204515.2 Aedes aegypti
CTGCCATTATACAACTTCGAAAGAACAGCCGATGATTGAAAGGATAAAATATCACTCATAGGAATAGTAGTACATAGTTATTAAGCCAAAAACTTTTACTCTCCAATTCGCGAGCTTCCTTGAAGAAATACTTGAAGTGCATCACTGATTTTCGGGGAAGTGTCGTATTCGGGGAACTGGTTGTTCGGGTAATTTACCATTCTGGATAGGGGATGGGGTGGTAAAATGAACACCTTAAGGATATCATCTTGTTTCTGATAGAAAAACGAAGAATTCGTATAGTTCTGTCGCACATCATCAAAAATAGGGATGTTATCTACATTGACAACACGAATGCAGACTATCATAGCTAAATTTTCACATATTTTTATCGCTAGCAAAAAAACGATGCAAATGTTCATTTTACCTGCACTATGTGGGTAAAATGAAACAGCTGTTGGTGGTAAAAATGAACATTATGCAAAAAACGAGAGCTAAACAAATATTTCGCAAATTTCCATTGCATTACCGAATATATATCCGTTAAGGATTGTAATCCATACAAAAAGAAATCTAAAGGTACCAGATTTGACATCATATCTTTTTTTTGTCGGTAGCGATAGGGGTAGTACTGGCACTCTTAATCTGCCCTAAGCTCCTTCCCAGCATTTGCTTTTATAAGCCTCTATTGCGTTCATCACACAGACGTTCCTAAGCAATGTTGCTCAAATGGTCACTGTGTACCCTAGCAGCAATCAGCCCTTACCGTAGTTTTGCAGTCTAGTAGTTCAGACTACTATCAAACTATGATAAGGCCCGAAATGCTACTAGAGTGGTTAAAGTGAAGAACGAAATAGTTTTATTAAAAGGTCATCATTCCCCATTTAATTTCATCACTCACTATCGACACTATCACGTATACCACCGAATATCACTCATCAACTTTCGTAAAACACTTCAGATATATTATCCATCACTTTCCACTATCACAACTACAAACTTTCATCAAAGTTACATCACACCATTTTCATATAAATTCATTGTTATTATCACTTACCATCTGTTATCATTACTAAGTAATTAAAAGATATTCAATTTATTTTTTTTTATTATTTATGTTGCTGTAGTCATTACTATTCAAACTACGATTTAGCACTATGATCAAGAAAGTTACAGTAAAAAAAAATCACTTCGATCCATTCTTCTGCACTCGCTGTCATTATAAACACTTTTATCATGCATTTGTGAAGAACTAGGCCATAGTGTTTATCTTCAGAGAAATGATTCCAAAATATATTATGGCCATTGTTAAACTAGTAGGGTTCATATAATTATTATTTGTATATTTGTAAAAACTGTCACAATCACTTCCAATGCCATTTTCAAATTTTCATCACAATGCATTTTTTCAAACATCATTATTAGCACCCTCACTAATTTTATAACAACGAGTGTAACCCAGAGTTTCACCAAACACTTACTCTTATGTTGCATTATAAAACGATTGAACACACGTTGGCTTCGAAACTTAACCACCATTACTGATTAGTACAAAGGATGTTAAAGGTCGTGTAAACGAACTGAAACATCAACAACCAGCACTTATAAGTAAACTAATGAGCCCTGGCGATCCCTCCGTTCGAAGAGGACCTGATAATATGCCGAAACATATTAAAAGATCCTCCGGCCTGAATGCAGCCGTTTTCATGATATATCATGAACCGTTAGAGGTGTGCCAAAGTATTGGGCAAGGTGATATGTTTCACAGATGGGTATTATTATGGTGCACCTTCTACTTTGGCACCGTCAAACCCTGTGTTTCTTGGCCAGATTTGACATCATATCATATCGATATTCACCTCACTGAAAAACCTCAACACCTCCGAGCTAAAAGTTACGTCAGTTCTAATTTTCAAACGTGGTTATCTAAAATCTTTGTTTTCGTTGATATTTTTGCTTCATTTGACCTCCGTATCAACCCGAACACTACGCTTTTTGCTCGAAATCTTCCGTGCGTGATAAAAATTCATTAAAATTTGTTTTACTCGGTTAAAGGCAGGGTGTTCATTTTACCACCCCTGTTCATTTTGCCACCACTTCCCCTAATGTGTCATTCAGGGTACTGATTTTCGGCACGCAAAAAAATTGTGCGGTAAGAACTACTATTTTAGGGGGTTAACTTAAGCGCTCGCACCGGCAATTTTCAGCAGACCAGCAACGCGCTTGATTTTACCATGTTTGTAGTCGAAATCAGATTGTTGTAAATTATTTCTGTCGAATGTACCAGTACATCCCACCATATGGATGTACCCGTAAACATAGTAAATTTCATTTTTCATTTTCGATTTTCATTTTGCAGCGTTTGGTGGAGCAATGAGAGCGCAAAGTCAGTCCAAAGCCGGGGGGAAGGGATAGGTAATGGCCGTAATGGTCTAATCCACCGGTGTACTAAATTTGCTCGGTCTGAGAATTGTGACACTTGAGCGGGGCACGCTCCCGTATGGTCGGCCACGTAATCTGGGACCCGCTCTAGTGTCAAAAATTCTTCGACCGAGCTGGTTTAGTACACCAGTGGATAAGACCATAGTCTATTGCGGACCACTTGAACACCATCGGAAAGGATAAGAAGGGTTGGGGTAGGGTATAGGGAATGGAGAAGACTTGACACAGTAATGCGATTAATGCTGCAAAATGTAAATGTGCTGAAAGCAATTTAATTTGAGTTTTGAAGTTAGATTTGACTTATTAAAATTCCAAATAGATCGGCCATTGTACAAGTAAGAAAGAATATGATGATCGCTTTCTAGAAATTTTGTAAACAACAAAATAATAACAATATGAGAGTGATGCTAAGGGCTGCTGATGGCACATTGCGGACGCTTTAGGAGATTTTGATACTGATTGAACATTACTATACAGAGCGCAATTCAATCGATGGTGATAACTTTACAAACATTATCTGTTTTTGCACTGATTGACGATGCTGATTTATATAAAAATATTTTAAAAATATTTGATATTATTAGATCATTTATTTGTGTGATCTAAGTGTTAATAATGGAAAAATTTTTACATAACCTTGATAATAATACTTCCCTGATCAGAAATATTATATTTGAGCGCCTTTTTCGAAGCTATTTCTATCCAGGTATCCATGTACTGCTTTCAATCCTGAAATTATTCTTATTGTGCATGCTCATGCATTATATTAGTGATGATCATAATCATGCAACAGATGAGAAGGAGAGAAAAAGAGAATATAGAACAGTGATTAGTAATGAGTTAATTATGTAGTTTGTTAGAATTATAAACAATTAAACAGGAGTAATGAATAGCTTTTAAAATGACTTTGCAGCATAGCTGAGCCTTTCGGATCGTAAGACCGATGTATAAAAATAATTTGTTTCGAAATTGTCCGCGTGGTCTTCTAGTGCCCCTATTAGATAAGAATCAGTCATAGACATACATACCGAATGCTCGCCATGACCCTATGACCAAAATTTGTATATGTATAGCCTTAGCTGATGTGGCTTTTCTAATAGGTAGTTCTTTCACTCATTGATTGTCTTCAAAACCTTGTCAAGTATAGAAAATTGATTTATTTCATTTATTACTACATTGAAGATACATTGTACTAATTAAGTATTAGGTATTATTTTATGTTTTTATCGAGGCCCGAAATTCCCAGTGAGTGAAGAATTTTATAGTACTAGAACACCATAGAAGATCGCTAAACATTACCTAATCATGGAACGGCTTTTTGCTCTATTATTTTAGGTAGATGCTATTGATCTCCCTTTGCTCCTATCCGCAACCCGGTGCACGCGCCCTGTTGGATTTCGAAAACCTCGTAGAAGATTACAAACCGTCAATGGCATTCCCAATTACTACCCCACATTGCACATTCAAGGGTCTGATTGTGCTCCTAACCCACCCTCAGTTCGTAATCTTCTCGCCAGTTTGAAATTATATTTTCCCGAAGTGAAAGTAATTTTGATGAGTGATGGCCTAGTGCAGCCCAACTGCATAGTACAGTAGTTTAACCAGAATTTTTAGGTCAGAAGATAAAATCTAAATTATGTAATAAAAAGGTTGCCATTGCTTTGAAATTCACCCAACATCTAATCAAAACTACTAACAACAGCGATCAATTATCAAAATTCATCGCTCCCTGGAAAATATAATCCCAAGCCCAGGGATGTACCGTAAACATAGTAAATTGGTCTAAAATTCCATGGTAGTTTCAAGAATGGGCGTAGTCAGCTACAATAGTAATTATTACCACAGAATTTTTTCCCGTGGGGGTAATGGTACCGTCACAGACAAACAGACGTAACACTTAGAACAAATCGCGATAAAAATCATAGTCACGAGGACATGTACGCCCAATGCTAAAATCTGTGTGTTTGGCCGATGAACCAATAGATGGCGGTAGTGTGTAAACGTCAAACGCGAACAAAAACGATGCGAGCGCTGCGGGTGGTGGATTGGCCACCTACCATATATTTGAAACGGCCGTTAAAAAGGTGGTCGATGGGACATCGGTGAGGAGTGTGACGTCTGTTTGTCTGTGGTACCGTTTTGATTCTCCTTTGTATGGGAAACATTTCACACGAAATGTTTCAATTTTCGCCGTTCAAAAATGCTTACTTTCGAGGCTTGTTTTATTAAGCTTTTTCCATAAATATCTTTGCAAATTTATAATGCCCAACTACCTTTGACGATTTCAATTAATGATTTGACTGTTCCATTAATGATTATCATGAGCTGTTCGGAATTCGAATCAAAGTTGTCCGGAATATGAAGCAAAAGTGAGGAAGCGTCCGGAATAAGAATCATGAGAAGGCCACACATTTTGATTTATTTTAAAATTATTCAAGTTGCGAAACCGTATTCTTTACCCACCATCCGAAAGCTAAGGGCTTTCCGACGCTGCGATAACCGCTAAAGGAATCATACAGAACGATTTATTTTGTATGCTCTATGCTGGTTTATACTTCACTGAGGCCTTAAGTGTCCGTAATATGAATCAAAACGGTATTCGGGGGAAGTGTTATAGGACCGATTGGATATCTGAAGGGACTCATGAAAATATCGAGAAATGGATCAAAAATGCTTTGAAGAAGCTGCTTGAGGGACCATCATTATGATAGTAGTTATAGCGTTGGGCAAATTCGTCTATAACATCGATGTTACTGAATCGATTCACATTTGAATTGCCGAATCGATTTTACCGATTTAATCGTATCCTTTGAATCGATGTTTTTAAATCGATTCGAATCGAACTCGAATGATTTTTTTTAAGGTTTTGAAATGATACTTAATGCATTTGCATTTGATTCGAACATCCAAAAATTAAATCAGTTTTGAATTTCAATGAACAGTTTCTAACTACCTCAAGATAGATCAAAATTTGGCTTCATTTCCATCAGCTCGTTGAGAAACATTCATCAAGTTCAACAAAATTAATCGAATCAAAAAATCGAATGGAGAAAATCGATTCACCCGATTTCAGATACCCCAAACATCGATTCAAAAAATCGATTAATCGAAATAAAAACATCGATTTTCGGAAAATCAAATTCAAAATCGCCCAACGTAGTTACCCAGAAATTTTTGTTTTTAGTGTGGTTCTATGAGTAGATATCGAGTCAAGTAACATCGACTCATGGAGGTTTCACTGTAAATGAAATGAATGAATCTTCAGCTTTTTATCAATAGCTGTACGGTACTAATTATGGCTATTTAGGTTAAATATTACAATATTGTGGATAATATTGTAAACTTTCATTGGGCAGGACATTCAATGTAAATGCCGGAAGAATACAATTAAGCAATAATGTTTGAGAAGGCAAACAAAATGGATGTTCGGTGAGATCACAAAATATTTATTAAATCGATTCGTGATCAAACGTCAACATCCCACCGCTAAATCGCTAGTGTTTGGAGTTGATTTTAACCTCCAATTTTCCAAATAACCTCCAAAACATCACCTCCAAGTTAGTTCTAATAACCTCCGTTATATGAAATATGGTGGCGCGTCGATCGTCGCAAGTTTAGTCGTTAAACAGTCAATAGATCACGGTCTAGGTTAAAGAAAATGATTCAATTCAATTGACTGTTTAACGATAAACTTGCGACGACCGACGCGCCCCCATTATTCATATAACGGGTTTGGCGTTAGAACTTAAGTTGGAGGTGATGTTTTGGAGGTTATTTGGCAATTTGGAGGTTAAAATCACCTCCAAACACTAGCGATTTTGCGGTGGGATATTGACGTTTGATCACGAATTCAAACATTATGAAATAACAATTCTACTCACCGCTCTGCGCACGCTTCAACTGCCCCGCAAGTTGCGAGCTCCTGCTGCAGTCCCAGCAGCGAGGCCAGCTTCGAACACTGCCAGAAGCTTATCAGCTCCTGCTGGACCACAATGACCGTATCGGTCGCGTAGTAAACCATTTGCACTTCACCGTTCGATCGATTCAGGGGATTCTTCATCGTAACGCAACTCACTCGGGACCGGCAGTTTGGGAGTTTCTGGAGCGACGCCAGCTGATGTTCGATTCTTGTTCGCGGTTTGACGCTCGGCGGAAGTCGAACTGCTGGACTGCGCTGTCCACCGACACGCGGCTATTACGCCGAACCGCGCCCGGAGGTTCGACCAGAGCAATTTGCGCTTCGGGTTTGAGGATTGACTCAGCTGTCCGCTTCGAGCGACGGCTTTGTTTGAGATTACAAACGGACTGCTTCTTGCGGACCCTTTCCGCTGCGGAGTCCGGCTTTCAGAATCAAGCGCCGGTAGCTGCGCAAATTGGACGACGAAACTACCATTATGGATTTCTTCTTCTTGAGTTGGGAGTTGTGAACTTTGTAGCGGCCGCTTCCTGGCCAACGACTGATGGCGGAGCTCGATGGCGAGTTCGTCTTTTACCGTAATGCGAGATCCGATCAGCTGATTTCGGTCGCTCGGGGTGATGTTCGGGTTGCTGTCGGGAGGAGTTCGTGGCCGCTATTGTTTTGCGCAATCTCGACGCCTTCGTTCATTGTTTGAAGCTTGAGCGGCGACAAGACAACGACGGCTTACTTTGTTTCCGTCTCCGGCCGGAAGGTGGCGCCGCACGTGGCAAAAGATTTCGGGCAGTACGCCGGATTGCGACGTAAGTATCCGGTGAATTTGTCTTTCTCCTTCTCGTCTTGCAAGAATGTGGCGTACGGGTTACGGAAGCAAGACTTCTCACTCGATTCGTCTTTTTCTTCAGCGTTCGGTCGAACCGTGTGGGAAACTATAATAATGCTTACGGATCTCAATCATACTGGGTCGTTTATCGATTTCAGGATTTAGTTGGCTCCTCCGAAAATCCAAATTCCTTCGCCTCAAAGGCAAGGATGAAGAAGCAGGTTTACCCGTCCCAACGGCCATTTCGTCGTTTTTTGTACTTTTCTCGCAAGGTGGCGCTCCCGGAGTAAACTAGGGACTATCGCTGGTCTCCGAATCGGAACCACTTTCACTGCTTGAAATGTGAATCGCTTCATCCATCGGCGCCGTTTCACAGAATTGGTGCTCTCTATTTCGGCTACCGTTGGAATAGAGTACAGAAGATCCTCTTTCGTTACGCGCCAGTGCTCAACGCGATCCTGTTGGGACATCGCAGGCACTTGCCTGATTGATCTTCTCCAACATTACATCAAATTCCGTTCCCTTTGTTACATCGACTATTCAACGATGTGGTTTTGTGATCGTTCATCTTGGCACATCCTGAACTGGACACATCCCAGAAGGAATTTGCCATCGAGGACGGATTCATCTGTGCAGTCGAACTGGTGTCCGAATCCTTCAAAGTGCATTGATCCATAGGTAATCTTGGCACTAGCGCTGTCCTTGGACGTCCCAGCCATTGGCTGATCGTCAACAACTTCCTGTAAATCCGGTTCTTCTGTTTCCTCATCGGACAGTTCCATCCGAGTATCTTCCTCGTGGATTTCATCCTCATCTATCTCTATCGTCAAGAGGCTTGTTATCTGCGCCTTTCAACGAATGAGACCCACCCCCCAAGAGTGCCGAATTGGTAGGGGTCCGGATGTCTCGATTCTTCGACGACTTAGATGTCGAGGTCGGTTCATCCCCGCTGACTGATTGCGCGCACGATTCCGTGGTTTCTGACTCGGTGTCGGTTCCAGATCGATCACCGCCCCAACAAACGGTATGGGCCGTTATTTTTCTGCTGGCGGCTGGTCTTCGTTGACGAAGCCGTATTCGGCTTATCAAAACGAGCGACGAATGATTTGCTTGTCGTAGTGGTTGGCGGTCCATTACTGGAAAACGGAGGCAGAACATTGGAAATATTAGTATGAAGCTAAGACATGACGGTGCAAATACTAAGGACCAGAGGCAACTCGTAAGCTCATTTTTTTACCTGTTCTACGACACTAGAAATCGATATTCTGACAAAATTAGAATCTAATACATACAATCAATAAATGGTTGAAATAAACTATTTTAAACATTTTCTGCTCATCAGTTTAGAAAATGTATAAATTTCTATGCGTAGAACGTATATAGATTTGAGGTTAGGGATTCGCCACCGCAAAGTACTTTAGATTCGAGATGATGACCGTTAAACTCTCAGTTGCCTAGGACTAGCAATCACAATGCATTCAAAATTATAAATTCATTGTCGAAGCTTGGAAGTTTCATACCAAATCGTGCTCCCCAGAGCATTTGGTGCAAAATTTTGATAAATGCTTAGCGCTTTACACAAAATACTATTGACGATAAAAGTACGGTTATGTTTTCGGTAAATTTGAAATTGAACCAAGCTTACTCTAACTTGCTGCCACCTAAATTATGTAAAATGTTTCAAGATTTGATTAACAACCCATTTTTCTACATTTCCATCGCAATTAAGGGGACACGGGAGACCGTGTTATTTTCCTATCTTTTGTCTCACTCTAAACAATTATCATCAAACTTTGCGGAAGCAAATCTCGAGTTTTAGTGAACCGATGAAGCTGAAAATTTAATCGATTTGTGCACCACATATATAGAATATAGTGATAAATTTTTGACATCCATATATGAGTGGTACTTGAGATCTGCTTCTTCAAATGGATTAGGATGATTATAATGCACGTCCCGTTGCGGCCTTAAAAGTCGTCTTGCAAACGCCAAGTCCTGGGTTTTCCAAATACCCTGTGCTTCGAAATAAGGCTATCCATGAGGACTTTACCGCGATAAGGACTGACAGCTGAAAGGTGTGCAACGCAACCGAAACGGAAGGGTAAACAAAAACATGCAGTGTTAACGGGAGCTTTACATTTTCCTTTGTAATCGAACGGTCAGTCCGATCATGAAATGTCCAAAGCTCATGATAAACAAAAAAAAACATCTGATCGCAGCTGTCCAGGGGCCAGCAAAAGACGAGTTCCCCAGCTGTCTCATGGATTGCCTTATTGCCGGACGTTTCGAAAGCCGAACACATGATGGCCACCAAATATTCAGTTTGAAATTCCCGCTTTTTTCCCGGTTTTCCCGGTATAAATTTCAAAATTTTACCGGTTTTCAATTGAGAGCCCAAAAGCAAAAAGGGTGACCCTTTGGTCGGTTTTTTGATTGACTAGGGTAGGTGTACCAGTTATGGACATAGTGGTTCCCTATTTCGCCATACGGGATTATTTGAATTTTTTCACATTTTGAAAAATTTTGTATGTTGTAGTAGTAAGATTTAAGATATATCTTGATGTTTAACATTCAAAAACATTTCAAATGTGAAAGTTATCTTAATTTCTCGTATGGCCAAATAGGGAACCACTATGGCCATAACTGGTACACTTTCCCTATATTAAATAAATCAACTTCAAGCTTTTCAACGGAATTTTTATATAATTTGTCGGTCCAAAAAAAAAATATCTTTGAGAAAATTTCGCTTTTTCATGGCTCCCTTTTTCTTCTTGGCATTAACGTCCCCACTGGGACAGAGCCTGCTTCTCAGCTTAGTGTTCTTATGAGCACTTCCACAGTTATTAACTGAGAGCTTTCTATGCCAACATTGCCATTTTCGCATTCGTATATCGTGTGGCAGATACGATTATACTCTATGCCCAGGGAAGTCAAGGAAATTTCCATTACGAAAAGATCCTGGACCGACCGGGAATTGAACCCAGACACCTTCAGCATGGCTTTGCTTTGTAGCCGCGGACTCTAACCACTCGGCTTAGGAAGGCCCCCGTACAATTAATTAGTATGTAATAAAAAAATGCTGAAAAATCTCGATTTTCTCAAACTTATATTTCTGTCACTAACACCCTCAATTGTGCCAATAGGACGGTTTTTACTTTTGGCACTTTTGATTCCCTTCAGCAACGTTGTATTTCCCAGGCCGTAGAGGCTTTGAAAAAACAAAATCCCGGAGTTTATGTCTGATTTGTATTTCCCGTTTTTCAACATTCTTGGAAGATTTTCAAAAATATGATTCCACTCAAACACGTCAGAGCCCTTGCCGAAAACAAAAGTGAAATAATTGTTGGAATCGGTCGTCCTGTTCTCAAGCCAACTCGTGACATACAAACACCATTCCATTTTCATGTATATAGATTTGCACGTTTTATGCATCCTATTAGCCTTTTTAAAATATTTCAATTTTTAAGTACCGTCGATGGGGGTGACAATGGGTCTAGGGGGTGAGATTGGGTCAAAACGGAAAAATATGTTTTGTGAAATATTTCAGCTAATAACGCGGATATTACGAAAAATAATAATTCATATGTTAGGGAACATATTATTACACATAATTCATAACAATATACATTTTTAGAAATAGTAGTTTTTGTTTACTACATCAATAAACTTGCATGTTGAAACTAGATAAAATTTACAACATTAAATTTCTCCTGTACAAGGTATCACGCATGTACTCTAGCCTCTATCGTTATATTAGTAGAATGTTGAAAGTCTTTTCATTACACATCACAGGTATTTTCCGGACTCTGTTCGATTTTCCCACAAAAAATCATTTTTTTCGGTACGATGTCTAAAACATTTAAAATGGGGGTGAGATTGGGTCAAGCAAGAACGATAGTAAATGAAATTCCAAGTCCACTTTTTTGACATTTTACGGTGCCGGGTGTTCTCTTTTTCATTAAGATATGATTATTCTTTCTAAATACAGCATCTCTGAAACATCAAACAAGTCTACTTAAGAATTCCGTGCATTAAATAACAATACAACGCATTTTGACAACTTCTCAAACCAGCAACTGTGTTTCGTGCGCAGCAACATCGTAAATTTTTATCAAAGGGTGTTTTTTTCTAAATTTGATTATTTATCAGTGTTTTCATATTATAAAAACATCTCACGGAAGTACAAATGAGTTGGATCGCTGAAATACTGGGATTATGACGTCAACTTCTGCCTGAAATTTATTGATCGTGGAATGTCGCACCGAAATTTAACTATTTGCGAAGGTTTAAAATAATCACTGTTTCAGTACACCTTTGGGGAAACTGAATGGGCTTTATAGCAATGAGGATGAGACTTTGAAGACAATTTGAAGGAAAAACCAAGAAAATTTATGTAAACTTGACGATAAATGTTGGGTTTACATATTTTTTTCTCATAGCTCTTCAATTTCAGTATAATCTTTCTTTTAAGTGAGTTTATTATACTTGTGAAACATCTTAGATATCTTTTTGTCTTGTTTGCATCGTTTTTTGTCAATATTTTTCAGTTGTGAATGGTTTTGAAATCATATTCTTAAGAACAAGTTATTTCAATTACAGTGACCCAATGTCACCCCCTCTATGGGGTGAGATTGGGTCATTTTTCATTCACTTGTGGTGCCGCTGTGAATAAAATTTGTCTTTAATTTTTTGAACAGTTGTTTATGTACCATCAAAGTACATACACACCAAATTTGAAGTTATTGGAGTTAAATTGCGAATAGTTATTCAAAAAATAAATCGCACATATCCCTTTTTGACCCATTGTCACCCCCAACGACGGTATTTTAAAGTATTCTAATAATTCAATTTTTTTCTTCATAAAATCGAAGAGTTCACTAAAGCAAATAACTTTAAGGTGAGGATAGAACAAAGCCGTACCAAACTAAAGTAGCTGAAGAAAATTAAGAATCCAATATGTTTGAGTGCTTAAACCTTCTGTAAACAGTTTTAAAACTCTGGTTCAAAACATTGAGTTGGATAAGTTAGAGGAAAAATCAAGCGCTGATAGTAAAAGATGAAAATCATAAAATATTTAGAAACATTGCCAACCAATTTGAAACATTTCTAGTTCAGTGTATCAAAGTAGACTATTTCTACAAGAAATTGAATTATTAATGTTTAAAAGTTATTTGTCCAAGATTACAGATGCTTTAATGGAAACTATGTTTTGGTGGTTTGTAAATTTTGAGCTTGAAGATGTTCGTTCAAAATGATTTCCCGGTAATCATCTCAAATTCCCGGTTTTTTCCCGATGGATTCAAATTCCCGTCTTTTTCCCGTTTTTCCCGGTTCGGTGGCCACCCTGCGAACACCTTGCACATTTTCCTATTGTTTGTAATTTTGTAATTTTTAGTAAGTGAAATGCTATGTTCAGACTACGCAATTCATGATACAAGCGGTTTTCGTGATATTGGGCCAATATCATGTTTCTGGGACGTGATACATATGAGCCTCTGTACGTGCCATAAATTCTTTTGTTCTCATGACTTTTACTGTGCGCCGTGTGTTGGTGCTGTCTCGCTCTCTCTCACGGGCAACTTGAAAACAGGGCGCACAGTAAAAGTCAAACGTTTAGCATGCATACACGGAGACGGAATTCAACTCAATTTTGAGTTGTTTCAACGCAATTCCGTAGTTGAGCCCAATAACTCAATTTTGGCTAAATTTCCAAGGCCCCCACTAGGTAGTTTGGCTTTAATTCCATTCGAAAAATATACTCAATTTTGGGTTGATTTAACGCAAAATTGAGTTCTTTCGACCCAAACATAAGAAAAGTTGCATTTACCCCAATTTGGCTTATTGGGCAAAGTACCCCCATTGGGTAGATGCAGCTCTCTCTATTTTTGACAACATTCGTGTGGGAGAAAGAGAAAACCGAGAGATTTTGGGTTGAAACTATAATCGATATACTTAATTTTGGGTAAAGTAAACTCAAAAAATTAGGTAAAAATATTTCTCCGTGTAGGCTCATTACCATACATTTTTGACAGCTCCAATATCACCTTCCTGAGCGTGTTATTTCAAATATCATGTGCTACAAAGTGCTCGAATATGCTGCTCGAACCGCAAATTTGCAGCAACCCTGCGGCATTTTAACAGAAATGACATTCTGAATGTTTGTTTTCATTCTTTCTGTTTCACATTTTGATTTCTTCCCGGAATCGCCGGAACAGTTGAACTAATTCTCGATTACTTTTTCAAATCAATTAGTAAGTAAGTAACTTTCATACGGTTTTGAGAAAACTAATTAAGAAGAATCACAACCTGTCTTCTAAAACTGTTTTAAAATGAATCACCTCTTTAACATTTTTTCGCCGTGTACATCGCTCAAATTTTGCATACAATCAGATCACGTTCAAAAACTAGGTAGTTTCTATTATTTTCAACAAAAATATTTCATATAGTTACGTTTCATATAGTTACTTTCGACGTTTTTCTACCAGTGTAAAATCGGCTCAAGTAGTGTTTTGTTTTGATTCGTGGTTAAGTCACTTTGTCTCTCTATACAGCGGGGCGGCGAAAGTGGTGGTTAGGTTGCGAAAGTTGAAAATCTTACTTTCGTCGTTTTGTAAATCCGGAAATTAAACGTTCTAAAAGTGGAAAATCTAGTTGGCTAGGAGCGGAACATGTAGAATTTCGCCTGCGACACACGTAGGATCAATAAAGTAAGTTCATTCACTTTTTTGACTTGAGACTATTTGAACAAGTTTTCGAGAATTGATCATTGAAACACGCTAACATGAAGTACCCATTCAATGGGTTTCTTGTACCCATTTTTATGGTGTGTATGGAGTTGTCAGAAAAAGGGTATTTTTCAATGACATAAAAAGGGTACTTTAACCTCATTATGAAGTTTCCTTACTGTTAATATTAATGGGTAAATAGTGCCCATGATAGTTTGCAAGCAAAAGTGCCATTTTTCAATTTTCTGCCTGTTACCGCTCGGTATTAGTGAAGAATCTCGCGGAACATTACTAAAGGACCTATCTAACATTGAGAGGCTCTCTTTGTTTACTTTCTCTTTCATTAATAACTGAGTCACATTAATCTCTTCTGTTGCGTTTTTTGTATGAAACGCTAGTCAAGGAAATTGACTTTCGATCTATAGTGAAAAACTTCCTAAAATCTTTAGTGTTCCACTGTTATAATCGAAAGAGAACGAGAGAGGAGAGAATCTCTCATTTGTACATAGGTCCTTTAGTAATGTTCCGCGAGAAATAGAATTGTTTGATCGATAATTACGGACGAAAAGATCGTACATGCTCTTTTTTCGATACGTAAGTGATATTAGGGGATACTTTCTAGTAAGTTGATCTATTATTCAGTGGCGTCTCGTCCTAATGTGCACTTGGTGCACTGCACAGTCAAAGATTTCAAACTAACAAATGAAATATATGTATTATAGTTCTCAACACTTCCAACATTCATAATGTACAGTTGCTTGAAAATGTTGTTTGATTTCTTCACCTTCAATTGGTGCATCGCCCTCAGTGAACAAACCGTTTGATTCTCCCTCCCATGGTCTTGATCAACCAGCAAGCGAAAACAGCAAAGCGAATAAGACAAACTGCCACGCGTCTCCATCGTATTGCAGAGAATGTTCATTTCAGCCGTGCACTCTTTCTTGTGCACGAAAATAGCTTGTATGGACACAGCAGTAGGCAAATTCCGGCGCGTATTTCTTCGAAGAAAAGAAAATTTTCTTGCTGGTGAGCAATGAAAGAAAATTTCTTCTCTTCGAATAAATTGTTCGCCGGAATTCACCTACAGGAATGTGCATTTGTATTGGCATTCTAGAGCAACAGTGGCGTTGTATAGGTAAAATCTGGTTTCACTCCAATTTGTGCACTTGAGAGAGAAATTGCCCATGACGCTCGCATTGGTTTGCAAGAATTGAGAAAGCGCGCGCAACTGGCGTCACGACGTCTGCTGTTGGAAGAGAAAGCGTCAACGCCATACATGCTTTGTGTGTATGTATGTTGCATGGAGCTTCCAGGTGTCGCGCGATACTAGGCGCAATATTGATTGGAATCAAAACTAGATGTTATAAACATATTGGCCAGATTGATTATGTTTTATCTTATTATATAAACCAAATTCATGTGGCTTTGAATTGATTTATAAACTATGTGTGAATATAGTTTTTCTTGCTCAACAGACCGACAACTGATAAATTGCGGTGGGCGTAAAAGTGGGTTTCAGCGTTCAACAGTCAGTCATCATTTCACTTAAAAGCTTTGATGTATCAACAAAAGTATACAAGGAGATGTACCAGCGCTGCCACGGATTTATCCTTCATCGCGAAACTTGGAAAATGACGCGTAAATAGTTGAATTCTGAATGTTTTATATGATAATCTCATAAAAGTTCAGATTTTTGCTCATAAGAAATGGTTTATTTATTTGTAAGCCGAGTTAGGGTAAATGATGGCTTCGGCACCCTAAGGGTATTTTCGGCAACACTAACTTATCGTCCTTGTTAGAATTTATCTACGGAACAAGGGTTACCTTAAATGTACTCAACATGTTCCTTGAACTATAATCTTCCATATGAATCCCATTCTTGACGAAATATTATATAACATAGGTTTTATTATTAAATGAAAATAAATGCTTACGAAATCATCGTCATTCGTGAGCTGCCGAACAGAACAACACAAGAACAGCTTAGGAAAAACTCACCACTTCGAAAGGTCCAATTCTCCGCTCCAATGCCAATTTTTTCACTAAATCTACGCACCGATCACTTATGCACAATTAATCTTTTGATTGGTCTATAAAGCACTCGAAAAAACTTAATTTTTATGCTTCAAATCACAACTAAAAATTAATGAACTTTGTTTTCCTCGGCAATCACTTTTTATTACTGCACCAGGTTGCCAGAAAACCATATTCAATTGCGGTGTAATTATTATTCACGTTTTAAATTCACAGAAAAGATCGAACACAACTAATTAATTTATTGGAATTGTGCAACAAAGCATGCATGGGTATAATTGAGTCTTTCAATGCCTTCCTTATTTTGAAGATTGTAGCGCATAAACTTCAAAATACTGAGAAACATATAAAATATACGTCTTCTAATAGGTTAACTATTTTGGCAACACTCCTGTTGTTCTACAGGCAATCAGTGGATGATGTAATTGTGTCAAATCAAAAGTGAGTAGATTTGAAAAGGGTCTATTCAGATTTCTCATACACTGAGAAGAATATGAACCTTAAAAATTACTGGCAAGGTTTGGATTTTGATCCGAATTAGCTGATCGAACCGTATTCGGAGAGTGATATTCAAAAACAAACAAAAATTAAATCCTGGGACATCGCAATCGGATTTTTTTTAATACACCCCAACCTCTTTTTACGACCGTTATCGGGGGCTCGTAAAAAAAATCTGGGTAATAATTATGTTTTTGAAAAATGCAACGTCTATATTCGGAAATACTGATTCGGGATATTCGGCAAAGTTGAAGCATGGGTTGAGAACTTTCCAAAATGGCCGTTCAAGTTTTCATATTTTGGTAATAGATGGCAACACTGCTCGATTGTTATCAAAAGAGCCAATTTTATGGGGGTGTGATATGCAAATACCAAAAAATTTCTAAGATGACGGTACCGAATGTTGACCAAAGTTGAAGGAAGTGTTGCGTGCTATACAGTCGGCCGAATCGCAAATGTTCATGTGGCTGGCAGCACTGTTCAAGAAGAATAAAGAAAAGATCAAAACCATAAAACATGAGCGGAACTGAAAAATAGAATGCTCAGCAACATAGCAATACTCTTCAACTGTAATCCACTTTTTCATGAAGGGTTCAAAATTTTGTCGTAGCTGGCAACACTGCTTAAGTGAAATTGCGTCACCGGCAGTACAAGTGTGCATGCAACTTTTGTTTTGCGGATATCTCAGGATCCTGACCACTTAGAAAGATGGGGTCTTCGGCAAAGTTATTCAGTAGCTCAAAAACTATCATTATTCTGACCAAGAGATTCGAGATTTGGTCACCAGGCGGCGCTAGTGAGCGTAGAATTTTTGTTTTGCGGGTATCTCAGGATCCAGTCCACTTAGAAAGATGGCGTCTTCGGCAAAGTTATTCAGTAGCTCAAAGACTATCATTATTCTGGCCAAGAGATTCGAGATTTGGCCACCAGGCGGCGCTAGTGAGCGTAGAATTTTTGTTTTGCGGATATCTCAGGATCCTAACCACTTAGAAAGATGGCGTCTTCGGCAAAGTTATTCAGTAGCTCAAGGACTATCATTATTCTGGCCAAGAGATTCGAGATTTGGCCACCAGGCGGCGCTTGTGAGCGTAGAATTTTTGTTTTGCGGATATATCAGGATCCTGACCACTTAGAAAAATAACGCCTTCGGCGAAGTTGCTCAGAAGCTCAAGCGCTATCATTATAAAAGCTATGCGATTCAAAATTTTGCCTCCTGGCGGCGCTAGTGACATGAAACTTTTGTTTTGCGGGATCCTGACTACATAGACATGGCGTCTTGGGCAAAGTTGAGCTTCTCAGCAAGTTTATCGAAGACGCCATCTTTCTAGGTAGTCAGGATCCTGATATATCCGCAAAACAAAAGTTTCATGCTCACTTGTGCCACCTGGTGGCAAAATTTTGAATCTCATAGCTTTTATAATGATAGTCCTTGAGCTAATGAACAACTTTGCCGAAGGCGCCATCTTTCTGAGTGGCCAGGATCCTGATATATCCGCAAAACAAAAGTTTGATGCCCACTAGCACCACCTAGTGGTAGAATTCCACAATTCAGTGATGGTGGTGCTAGCCCTTGAACTACTGAACAATTTTGCTGAACATCATGATCCTCTATTTTGAATGCTTTGTAAGATATTGGTAATTTATAAAAACGGTCGTTAATCTGAATTTCGGTCGTTAAAAAGTGGTCGTAAAACGTACCGTCGGTAAAAAAACGGTCGTAAAAAGAGGTTGGACTGTAATACCATTCATTCTCTCGGTAATAACTTGGTGATAGAGCGTTCAAGGGCAGCAACCTTTACAGACCAAAACCATATCGAGCCATACAGCTTGTCAGTGAATAGTTCAATTCACGGTGAAATTCTTGACATTAAAAAAAATGAAAACAACTATGCAAGTACCATCGTTGGGGGTGAGATTTGGCCAAAAATGCGTAAGTTCTCATTTATTTTTAAATAACTTTCGCAATTTGACTTGATATGTTCGGTTAAATATGAGAATACGTTGCAAATGCTGAACAAATAATTTAAATCTGATTATTTTCAATCATTTGAAAATTGGCCCAAACTCACCCCTTCGAGAAAGTGACATTGGGCCAAACAAACTACACTCAGGAAAACGAACTATCGATAAACATAGGAACCCCATATGAAAATTCGCCACAAGAAATTGGATTGAAATTCATAAATTTACGTCATGGAACCGAAATTTGAAAACAAAAATAGTTTTCGCGGCAACCTGGAATCGAACCAAGGACCTTGCTTAGTTTTGTAACAAAAACTACCCAAAACATGATTTTTTAAAGAAAAAATCGAATTTCTTTGGATTATTTAAGTTTTTTTTGCCGAATATTACATGTTTCATATAAAACTTATGTTTCTAAAGCATTTTGTTTGAATTACAAGTTGAATAGTGTATTTTTTCAACATGTGCAAATATATCATTGTTTCAAAATTATTTAAAAAAGGTTGCCAAGTCCTTTTCAAAGGTTTAACAAATAAGGAAAACCAGTTTCAGCTTTAAGAATATTGTTTAACTGATAAAAATTAAAATGTATTCAACATTCAACAACTTGGCCAAAACAGTAAAATGCGGTGTATGCAAAGTTTGAACACAATTAAATAAGCTTCAAAACCATGCAAAACGATTTGGAATCGGTTGAGTATTCATGAAGTTATGGTCAAAGATATTTTTTCAGTAAAATAAAAAAATTGGAGTAAACTAGTTTTTATTGAAACTAGTTTTGATTTTACACAAATTTGATGTTCTACAAAGTTTTCAAAAAAATAATTTTAAGGTAATGGTGCTGAAATTACCGAAGTTATGGTGACTTCACTGAAGGCCATTTTTTATAACTTGAAAATTCACCTCCAAGACGCTCCTCTAAATTTTAATATTTTTGGCTCAAACTTCGAGGTTTCGCTACTAATATGATTGGAATTCAGAAGGGTACACGAATTTTTGGTTTTGAGAACTTTTGAAAAATAAGCCGCACCCTAAATAGACTGTAGCGCATGTGCGAGTAGCAAATAGGAGCATGCATGTAACTCATTCAAACGCAACTCTGAAATTCAAGTACCTAATCCGATAATCGCGTTCCGTGGATTTTTCTTGCAGAGCACAATATTATGAATCAATTAATCATGACGTCACGCTGCAACTTCTAGGTTGGATTCGCACCTGCTGCGAGTTTATTACCATGACATGGCAATTTTTAAAGCCAAAATGCTGCCATAGTGAGATTGAATACAAAATTTATTCGATAAAATAAATGAAAATGAAATTAGGCAGTGTTCATTTATGACATAACGTTAAAATGTACAATTTTCGACCATTCCCCCTCCGCAACGGTCTTTGCATGAACAAAAAATGTATTTGAGCCGCAACGTTTGAGCCTACTCCCCCTCCCCCTAGAGCGTTACGTAATATGTGGACGGCGCCTTAGTCTGCATAAATTTAGTGGCGTTGTGTATTTAATTTGAATCTCCGCTATTTTATTTCTAACTGCAATTCTTTTCTCAGTGTAGTCTGTATTTTTCTGCATTGGCCCTTTCAACGAGTAGAACATAATGAGTGACGTTTAATTTCAGGAATTGTCAACAAATACGAAATGTTACCAATACATAAACTAGTTTTTGCGCAGTTTTGGATTGCCGAAGTGAACATTTTTGTTGCCGACAATAGTAATTGCATTGCCGATAAAAGAACAAGTGCCTCGTGACTTTGGTGAGGAAAAATAGAAGATTAAGAGAACAAAATAGTGTTTTATGTATAACAATCAATAAACGAAGAGTGCTCAAGTGTAGTTCAGGTGTCTCCTGCTAATTGTTGTGCTCCATTGTTGCGTAAAATTGCCTTCTTAAAAGTTCAGCTGCTTAGGCTGCCGACAATACGTAAGTTCCCCTATATATAAAAAAAATGTGCTAATCGTTTAGTTTCAAGTTAAACGTCTTTCTTCTTGCTTTAAATTTTGCATTGATAATATGATATATTAAACTTATTATCTCAGTTCGCAAAATACGAAAAATGCTTGAAATTTACGCAAGTTTCAAGTTAAACGTCTTTCTTCTTGCTTTAAATTCTGCATTGATAATATGATATTTTAAACTTATTATCTCAGTTCGCAAAATACGAAAAATGCTTGAAATTTACGCATATAGAGGTCATTTTTACTGTAAATATACATTTTTATGTCAAATATGATCAAACTATGGGACCGCGATTAATACGCAAAATTTGTCTTGCATCGCCTTGGTATCAGCGAAATTTTGAGAATTTTCCTTGTCCCTAAACATTGTATAAGGAATCATCCGAAATTCTTAAAACATACAACTAGTGATTGAAACGCAGAAAACTATCAAAAAATACGTCCAATGAGCAACAAATATAATAGCACCAGACACTTCAAGATTGCATACAGTATTGGAAATTACATTTTAAGGTGTTAATAATAAGAAATTACATTTTAAGCTGAAATACATTTTACAAAATCAATTGAATAATTCGTATTCATAATTCAAAATAAACGGTTTGTGCGAGTCAGTGCACAGGTAATCAAATTCCTCACGGGACGCCTCTGCTATTATTAATCGTTTTTCTCGATACAGATAATTGGATAACTAGCAGAATTTATCGGCGATTTGCAACGATTCCCGAAGTGCTTGGACTGTATGCAAAATTGTCACCTTCATGCTGAATTTTCACTACTCGTTGAATATGTTAAGAATTATCAGAAATAAAAGTGGTACGTTCAACTAGGTCTTTCATTTTTTTTTTCTTTTCTTCATTATATGAAGTTTCTAAAACACTTTCCATAACCTCAATCTGCAGCATCCCTCAAAATAATGGGTTTTATTACCCATGTTCGCACAAGACGTCAAGAGTGAAAAATACCCATTATTTGAAGTTCGAAGCGAATACTCTTTAATGGGTAAATGGACTTTACTCTTTTAATGAGTTAAGCCACTTTAGTTGGAAATGGGTAAAATTTTACCCATTAATGGGTACTTCCATGCTAGCGTGAAGGTAGTTTTTGCAAGTGCTCACCGCATCAAAACAAAGGCGCCACTGTATATGGGATTTAACATTGTGACAGCATTGACTGTTTAACGATAAACTTGCGACGATCGACGCGCCACCATATTTCATATAACGGAGGGTATGTAGAA
>NW_018734910.1:0-41869 GCF_002204515.2 Aedes aegypti
CCGGACAATTTGTTTGCTTCGCGGACGACATGGATATTATTGGGAGAAAATTTGAAACGGTGGCAGATTTGTTCACCCGCCTGAAACGCGAAGCAACAAGAGTCGGGCTAATGGTGAATGCGTCGAAAACAAAGTACATGCTGTTGGCGGAACTGAGCGCGACAGGACCCGCCTAGGAAGCAGTGTTACGATAGACGGGGATACCTTCGAGGTGGTGGACGAGTTCGTCTACCTCGGATCCTTGTTGACGGCTGACAACAATGTTAGTCGGGAAATACGAAGGCGCATCATCAGCGGGAGTCGTGCCTACTATGGGCTCCAGAAGAAACTGCGGTCAAGAAAGATTCACCCCCGCACCAAATGCACGATGTACAAAACGCTCATAAGACCGGTAGTCCTCTTATGGGCATGAGGCGTGGACTATGCTCGAGGAGGACTTGCAAGCTCTTGGGGTTTTCGAACGCCGAGTGCTATAGGACGATCTTCGGCGGCGGTGCAGGAGAACGGCGTGTGGCGGCGAAGGATGAACCACGAGCTCGTTCAACTCTACGGCGAACCCAGTATCGTGAAGGTAGCTAAAGCTGGAAGGATACGCTGGGCAGGGCATGTTGCAAGAATGCCGGACAACAACCCTGTAAAGATGGTGTTCGCCACGAATCCGGTCGGAACAAGAAGGCGTGGGGCGCAGCGAGCTAGGTGGATTGACCAGGTACACCAGGACCTGGAGAGCGTGGGTCACAGTCGAGGATGGAGAGAAGCGGCCATGAACCGAGGGAATTGGCGAAATATTGTTGGCGAGGCTTTATCAAGATAATTGATGTAAAGCCAAATAAGTAAGTAAGTAATTATTCAGTCCAAAAGGAAGTGGTGCGATGAGAGCGGTGCACACTGGGGAAGATCAAAGTTTTCGACGGTCAAATCCGCTGGTGCTCTGGATATGCATCTAGGAGGTTTGTTGTCTTCGACAAACTACTTGTGAATAATTTGGACTTCGTTTTGACTGCATCCGATTAAAACTAGATAAGATAAAACTGATCTAGATCAAGTTTTTTTTTAAAGGATCGTTCTAACAAAGAACATTCTACTGCATAGTTCTTTAGGCATTTTTGACATTTCTGCCGAAGACAGTTGTGCTTTATCACTGACGTGGATGGTGCTGTATGAAACCAAATTAAAAACTTAAACATCAATTGAGACCAATTTTTCATGCAAAACAATGGTTAAAAATATTTTGTCATCAAGTTTTCAAAACTTATCGAAATAAATTTACATCATCTACTGGCAAAATTTTTAATTTAGTTTTGCAGGAAAAAAATGTCAAAATCGATTTGTTTGGGATAACTTTAATAAAGTGTCATTCAGCGCCATCTACGTCAGTGATTGAGCATAAGTGTCGGCAGAAATGTCAGAAATACCTCAATCAACTATGCGGTAAAAAATGTTTTGCTAGGACGCTCCTGCCCAAAGATAAAACTGATCAAGATAAGTTTTAACTTATCTAGATCAATGCCGAAGGAGTCAAAATGTAGTACAAATTATTCCAAATTACTTTGTCGAAGACACCACGCCTAGGATGCATATCCAGAGTATTAGAGATTTTGGCCGTCGAAAAAATCGATCTGACCCAGTATGCAGTGTAGCCGTTTCTTTCGTTCTCTTTCATTTATAGATTGGATTACAAATCCATCAACGCATAAGAACCTCATTGGAATGAAAGAGACAATCAGTGCTCATTTTGAACTCTAGTTCTGAGCACGTCGGAGCGGTCGAAGTCGAAGTGCAAAGTGGCCGTTGTACAGTTGCGAAGAAAGCCTATGTATTTGAGCAGTGTTGCCACATATTTTTCAATTCTCATCTGTGATTTTGGTTGAAAAAATCTTGTTTATCTGTAGTCAGCCTCCAAAAATCTTGGTAAAAATCTGTGTTCCGTAAAAAAAAATCAAATTTCAATCAGTTAGGTAAATAAGAGCGTTTGTGAACATACCAGCCTGTTCTCGGAATGTTAGCAATTATTGTTGTAATATTTGTTACTAACAAGTGAACTGTGCATCGCGCAACGCAACCATCGCAATCAAAATAAAATGAAAGCTGATTTTTTTTTAAATTTTGAATTACTTTAGTATTTAACAAACACTAAGTAGAAGAATGGCATTTATTTTCATTATGTATCCAAATTGTGCCAAAACTTGTAGAATGTCAAAAAATCTTATAAATCTTTTTCATCTCAAAAATCTTTGATCTGTGATGACAGATATCTGTAGGCCAGAACAGGAAAAAATCTGTGTAATTAGAGATAAATCTGTGTATGTGGCATCACTGCATTTGAGTGTTCTGCTGCTTTTGTTGAACTAATTAGTGGTGATTCAAACAATGGAGCAGCATGTAGAGCTAGCATGTGAAGCTGCTAGCTTAGCGGCCGGCACCTGTGCTAAAATTTTGAATGGAGAAAAGTTTTTCAAAATTAAAAAAACTGACGGCAAAAATGCCGAGGCGGAATGCCTCAAGTGCGGGAAGATGGTGAAAGGAACCATGAAACAGTCAACAAATTATTTGTTGCACTTAAAGGTAAGTGACAACGTGAGAAAAATTATTTTTATTAGAATCGTGACAACCTTTGCAACATTTAGGTGTCAGCAATTAAATAACATATTCAAATTCCAAATTTTCGGAAACATAACCCTACTTTTATTTGTCAATTATGTATCGTTCGTTCACCATCTGGACCAGGTCACACGGAGAAAAAAAATACCTAAATTTTTAGTTACCTACACGCAACAAAATTGTGCGGTATAAACTACCATTTTAGGGGGTTAATAATACGCCATACATGGACGATCCTTTAGGTTCAAACTTTCGTATTGCATATTTCTTTTACCACTGGACAGTGCAATTTTACTCCAAAAGTGCGGAAAAGCGAAGAAGTCCACTTAAAGCATCGCCTTAATCTGAAGCATTCGCGCACTTATATTCGAGATTCCGTATTTACACTTCCGTGCAAATGTTTGCGTGCATTACCTATGAAACATACAAAATTGTTTTGTTCCAATGTCTGCCCCCTAATATATTATATATAAGATATTATCTGAGCTGTTCTCTGAATATGGTGGGTAAAAAGATAGCATTGTTTAGCAGTACACCAGACATAAATGTCAACGTTTCCACTTAGAAAAATTTCTGAAATAGTCCAGAGGTAAATGAAATGCGCATTAACAATTACATCACAACATTTTTCTTAATGCTTCTTATTGTTTGTTCCAGGAAAAAGGACCATGAAACCCTACTCAACGAGTATCTAAAAATTCCGAAAAAGAAGACCGCTAACAGACAAGCTACTCTGGTTCCGCCTGATGCATCACAAACAAAATTAAATTTTCAAAAGATCAATCGACCCGCTTGTACGAAATCAACAAATTCAAAAGCCGACTCCCTAATCACAGATTACATAGTAGATGCAATTCTACCACTCACAAAGGTGAGGAAGCCATCTTTTAAAAGACTCGTGAACGGTCTTCAGGGGAAGTTACCAGATGCCTCAATCCTAACGTACGAAAAGCTTGTTGGCTGTTTGGACCAAAGGTAAGAGCATTATTTTTCGTTTACACTGTCGTCTGGATAAACATGAGAAAAGGGCTTAAGTTACCTTGATCATTTTTAGAAAACGTTGCTGTTGAGCCCAGTTTACCCGAATAAAAAATACAATACAAAAACAATATAACGTATTGCAACAGTACCATTCAATATATTGGAAATACAATACAGTATATGTAAAATGACAATACAATTACAGTACAATATATTGTTTTGAACAGTTCACTGTATGGTATATGAGATTTTTGCAATATAATGTATGGGTGGTTAAGTATCGTAACAATACAAATATAGATATTTTCTCATACAAACATTTTGAAAATACAATACGATATAATGTTCATGTATTGTCTTGATTAGCAATTCGTGTATTGTTGTACAATACAAAAACAATTCAACGAACTGTATCATGGTTGCATTCGTCGTTACATCTTATGTCAAGTGACTTCTAAAAAATTACTTATTTTAACTTTTTGAATATTTTTCACCCAACATTTCTTGCTTTCTGAACTTGTTTTGTTTATTTCTTTCAGCAAAGCTTCATAGAAAAAAGCAACAGTTGTTTTACGCGAAAATAGGAATTTGACCAAAATTGTAAGGTATAAAACCAATTAAAAACAATACAATGTTCTGTTACAATATATTATATTGTTTTTGAATTGTATATCCAAACAAGAATAATATTGCTTCGACATTCAATTACAATACGCTTTATTGTATCCAATACGTTATATTGTACATTAATGGTTTATTCCATTCACTGAATGATACGTTTTTATCCGGGTAGACCACCCACGCAAATTAATGTCGCTATCAGAAAGTTTGATGTTAGTACTTCCTAAAGATGGTATAGTTGAGCGTAAAAGAATTGAATAGAACTCAACGGCGATTAGCTCTCAAAAACGAAAATAGCCGCAGAATTACTCAATTTTAGCTATACTATTTTCTATCTGCCTCTCCTCCTCTCGAAATAATAGTTTGTTTGAAAAGTCACAGCAGATAGAAAATAGTCATAGATAAGTAAACTTTAGTAATCTAGTGATTGTTTTTATTTTTGAGTATGTATATTTTTACCACAGTCGATGTGTCTTTTTTGATTGTTTGTCCATAATTATAGTTATAATAATTTTTGTAATTCTTACAGGTGATTTTTACCTGGCAGTATAAAAGATCACGTAGTATGATCTGTTTGCAAGAGGATTATAAATTTTACAGTTTAAGAAGAATAGGAAGAAAATCTCAATAACAGAATCCCAATGAAGTGTAAAAGTAGTAGATAGTAATAATTATAAAATAATTAAATGATCATCGTTTCCACCCTCCACATTAATATTTTGGTAATAAAACGAGACATCCCAAAGTAAATCCATTCTGACTTGTAAGAAACTCGGACTTCATCAATGCAGTAAGAATTCACTGTGTAAACCTCTTGAATGCTTTCCTTACGATTTTTCTACATTACACAAGATTTTTTTTTTTCTTGAAAGCACCTGTGTTTAATTAAAAAAAAATCTTAAGAACCAACATAACATTTTTAAGCTTCTAAATAGCTTTTACGATGTACACTACCCGTCATAAATACGGACTCACTAAAATAAGTATTGCAACAGTCAGCTGAATATTGATCACCCTGAAAAGTTTAGCATCACCTCAAAACAGGTAAATTCACATTGCTATATCTCGACATCCTTACGTCTTGTAAAAAAACGATCTTCAGCAAAATTGTTCAGGGGATCAAGGACATCCGGAAGGCAAACAGTTTGGTTCGTGATTTTGCCGCTAGGTGGCGCTAGTGAGCATGTAAAATTGAGAATTTCAAATTAATTCTAGCTTGTGATCCACAAGAGATAGAAAGTTCGAGTCTTCGGCAAAGTTGTTCAGAAGGCCAAGGACATCCGGAAGACAAACGGTTTGGTTCGAGATTTTTCCGCTAGGTGGCGCTAGTGAGCATGTAATCAAAACACGGTGAGAGTAAACGGCGACACTGCAAACAAAAAATAAATAAGGCATGGCAGGCTTAATTGAAACCAGTATGAAAAACTGTGGGAGAGTATGATTTACCGCACAGGGGAATCTGCGTATGTTTCGGATTACCGGAAAAAGGAACGACCACGAGTTTTAGGAAAACTGAATAAAGGAAACTTTTACTCTACGTGTTTCTCGTCGAATGTACAAAGTTGAACTGAACACTGTCTCTTTCTCTACACACTGCTCTGCCGTCGCCGTCGGGGTGCGGCAGTCGCCCCAGTGGAAAAGTAATACACAGGATGTGGTTGACGAGGGGCAAGACACTGCTTATTCTCTTCACTCCTCCTCAATGTTTGACGCTCGGCACACCGCCAACCAATCCAAGCTCGCTCGCGAAGTGATGATGCTTGACTCTTCCCAACGGTTTCGTAAGAACGTCCGCCTTCATGTCCTCCGTCGGGCAATACACCAACGCAACCTCGCCTCGTTCACATAGGTTCTTCACGAAGTGGCGCTTTGTTTCTATGTGCTTTGACCGCTTGCTAGAACGCTCGGACTGAGCAAAGCTGAGGCATCCCTGATTGTCCTCGTGAACAACCGTCGCTGTAGTTTGCTCCTCTCCAAGATCACGAAGCAGTCGTCGCATCCAGACCACCTCTTGGCACGTCTCCGTTAGGGCAACGTACTCTGCTTCTAAAGTCGACAGCGTGACACAGTCTTGCCGGCGACTTGCCCACGAAACGGCTCCTCCTGAATAAAATAGCACGAAGCCGGTAGTAGACTTCCGTGTCCCGGTATCTCCTGCCCAATCACTGTCCGAAAATGCCACAAGATCTTCGTTATCACCGCCGAGAATCAGCCTCCAATCGCGTGTTCCTTTGAGGTAACGGATTACGCGTTTGGCTGCCGTCCAGTCACTCTCCGAAGGTGCACTGAACTTCCGGCCAAGTATTGCAGCACTGTTCATGATGTCGGGGCGAGCGCACACGGCAATATACATAAGTGCACCCACCGCGCTTCTGTATTTCGTAACGTCTTCTAACGGTTTATCGTTCACTTCATCACCAAGTAAACCCTTGTCCATCGGCGTTTTCGAAACCTTTGCTTCACTGAGTCCCACTCTCGCTACCAACTGGTCTATATAGTTTGTCAGACTCACACTATACACATTGTCTTTCTTCTGTACTTCGAGACCCAGGAAACATTTCACATCGCCGAGGCATTGAATGTCAAAACTCTTCTTCAATTGTTCGAAAACACTGGTGATCACTTGTTCGCTCTCGCATGCCACGAGAAAATCGTCTACATAAACAATCAAGTACACTTTCTTCCCGTTCACAATGCCCACGAACAAACACGCATCAGCATCGCTTGCCTCGAACCCCATCTTCTTCAGCACTTCCGTCAGCCTCTCGTTCCAGCAGCGGGCCGATTGTCGCAGTCCGTATATGCTCCTACGCAGCCGGCATACAAGCTCCTCCTTGCCTTGAGCGACATATCCCGGGGGCTGCTTCATGTAGATTTCCTCGCTTATGTTGCCGTACAGATAAGCGGTTCGGACGTCTAGGTGCTTCACTACGAGATTCTTCTTTCCAGCCAATGCCAAAAGAGTTCGCAGAGTGGCATGGCGAGTCACCGGAGCAAAAACGTCGCCAAAGTCCACACCAGGAGTCTGGGTAAACCCCTGCGCCACAATCCGTGCCTTATAGCGCACGATCTCGTTGCATTCATTCCGCTTGAGTTTGAATACCCATCGGCTTCCAACTAGTTTCTTGCCTTTCGGGAGAGGAACTAGCTCCCACGTACCATTCTTTTTGTGGGACGCCATCTCACTGTCCATAGCCGATTTCCAAGCATCTCGTTCCGGGAAAGACATCGCCTCCTCGAAACTTACCGGTTCCAACTCCGAATGTGCTGCTACACCAACAACGTAATCTGATAGGTGGTTGGGTAGCACACCACGCGTCCGGCGGCCTGATTGCCGAACGCCTGCTCCTTGATTCGATCGCGCTGCTTCTTCACGGTCTTCTTCCTCCGAGTCCTCCTCCTCCTGCTTCACAGCCAGGGGGTCAGCTTCGGCATCCTGATCTTCCAGGTCGAAAAACATACTATCCTCGTCTTGATCTTCAGGCAGTTCCGCAGGAACATCCTCTTCTTCAGCTTGCTGGTCCGAGTTTTCCTTGAGCGGCCATACCACTTCAGTGTTCACGGGCTCCTGACTCGGATCCTTCGCCAGGCTGTGTTGAGAAGATCCATCATCCAACTCCAGGAATCGCGCATCCCGGCTTATGGTGATCTTGTCGGTAGAAGTGTCGACAAACCTGTACCCCTTATGTTCTTCGGAATATCCAATGAAGCGAAGTTTTCACGCTTTCCCGTCAAACTTACCGCGTTTAACATCTGGGACGTGTACGAACGCATGGCACCCATAGACGCGGAGGTATCCTAACTCTGGTTTGCGTCCGTGCCATTTTTCGAAGGGAGTAGTATCCACAGCACGCGAGGGAAGCCTGTTCTGCAAGAACGCCGCTGCCACCACTGCCTCTCCCCAATAACGCGTGGGAAGACTAGCATCCAGTAACATGGTTCGAGCCATCTCCTGAAGCGACCTATTTTTTTCTCTCCGCAACGCCATTTTGTTGCGGAGTATACGCCGTAGAATATTGGGCCTTGATTCCCTCTTCCGCAAAGAATGTGCGCAATTCCTGGTTACAGTATTCGCCGCCGCCATCAGATCGGATGATCTTGGGTTTGCGGCCCGAACAAATTTTGGACAAAACGAACATATTCTTTGATCTTACCTGGTGCTTCCGATTTCTTGGCGAGTAGATAGACCACGGTATAACGACTAAAGTCGTCAATCATCGTCATGATGAATCTCTTACCACCGGGGGTTGTCGTTTTCATGGGCCCACAGAGATCTGTGTGGACCAAATCCAACGGCAGCGTTGATTTGCGTTCCGCCACTTTCGGGATCGGATTCCGAGCCAGTTTGCCCTCGATGCACGGCTCGCAGGTAAGCCGAATGCCGCAGTCTACGACCTTCATCCCGTTACCTAGCTTCTCATCACTAATCCTGTTTATCACTCCCGGATGCCTGTGGCCAAAACGTCGGTGCCACTGGTGCTGGCACAGCGGATTATGCACCTTTTCTTCCACCTTCCTCGACACTTCACCAAGCTTCAACCGATACAAGCCACCATATCGGTCACCGACAACAACGACCTCACCAGTTTTGTCACGAATTTCACAACCTCTGACTTCAAAAACAGCCGTGAACCCTTTGGAGGTTAGCTTATCAACGGATATCAAGCCGCTGGTTAGCGACGGCACAAGCAAAACGTCGGTTAGCTTCACATCAATGACGTTTACCACTTCCACTCACACCACGAAGTGTGCCATAACCACAACCCGCCGTTTTCACAACTTTCCCGTCTGCCAACACAACACTCGGGCCACTTTTCTTAACCAGCTTAGTGAAAAACTGTTCGTCATTTGTCATATGACAGCTGGCACCACTATCGACATACCATTCATTGTTTTTCGCACTGTTGGTAGCCGAAAAGCACACATAACTTTTGTCATCGTTGGCTTTCTTCGCACTCTGCTTAGCTTCGGGCTTCTTCTTTTCATCGTCACCCTGCTTCGCATTCTTCCATGCCCGACAATCACGCCGGAGATGACCGGGCTTCCCACAGTGGTAGCATGTTTTCACCGCACTACTCTTCTCTCGACTCTTCTTTGTCGCACTTTTCATGGCGGTGGCTTCACTGCTCGCCGATCCACTCACTCGCCCAGAACGCTCATTCCGGCGCTCAAATTCTTCAAGCACTTTCACTTTAACTGCCTCCATCGTCGTACCCGCATCCAGCTGGCTTTGCAGCAAAGTTGCCAGCCCCTGATACGATTCAGGCAAACTTCTGAACAACAACACAATCTTGAAGGACTCCGTCAGAACGTGCCCCGCGGCCGCAAGCCGGTCATACACTTCTTCTAACTCGCGAATGTGACACTCAACGTCACCACCTTCCGAAAGATTCATGCTCCACAATTTGTTCAGCAATGCCACTTGTGTCGTGATTGTCGATTTTTCATGGTACGCACATAACTTGTCCCAGTACCCTTTCGCCGAATCAACACTTTTCACTAGGCTATATTGGCTTTCTTCAATGCAAAGCCCAATAGTCGCCCTCGCCTTTTGATCAGCCTTTTTCCACCGGTCGTCCACTGGCTCTGGCTTCGGTTCGGCAATCACATGCCAAACCTCCTCACGGGTGAGCAACATTTCAATGCGGAATTTCCACGTGCTCCAATTTCGATTGTTCAACTTCTCGAAAGCGAGTCCCTTGAAATCCGCCATTTTGCAAATGCACTACCACCGCCGATTAGCCACTCGCGACGCCGCCAAACGAAACGAAAATTTCTCAAAAATTTCCTCCCGCACTTTTCCGAAACGCAAACCGGGCTCATAACCTGTGGGAGAGTATGATTTACCGCACAGGGGAATCTGCGTATGTTTCGGATTACCGGAAAAAGGAAACGACCACGAGTTTTAGGAAAACTGAATAAAGGAAACTTTTACTCTACGTGTTTCTCGTCGAATGTACAAAGTTGAACTGAACACTGTCTCTTTCTCTACACACTGCTCTGCCGTCGCCGTCGGGGTGCGGCAGTCGCCCCAGTGGAAAAGTAATACACAGGATGTGGTTGACGAGGGGCAAGACACTGCTTATTCTCTTCAAAAACACGGCGCAAAAGTAATAGGCGACACTGAAAATAATATCGATTACAGGCTCATAATATTGGGCGATACTGGCATTCTTGAGTGCGTTTAAGGCGAAACCTTTAAAGATTTTTTGAGTACGAAATAGCTAGGGAAATTTTAGGAGATGTGTGTGGTATTCATGAGGATTTTAAAAACTAGGTTTATGAAATGTGAAATAAAGTGAAAAGGTTTAAGTTTTGAGTATATTTTCTTTAATTAGGATTAAAAATTGTACATGGGAATTTCATTGCTTATTTTCTCATTGTTATTGATTTGTCAGATAGGCCCTTATCGCGAATCCCTCTCGAAGTCTACCTACACTGAAACAAGCGTTGAAGTAATGAGAACCATGAACAAGTTTTTAAATTTACTATTCCAATCACGATTGAGCTATCAAGAACGCTTTTTATTTGCGTTTTGGGTCCCTCCCAATCCAACCGCATCGATAGCCGAGCGGTAAGCGTTCACGCTTGACAATCGCAAGATCCTCGGTTCGCTTCTGGCTTGCTGCAAGTTTTTAACCATGATATAGTAATTTTTACTGTCGAAATGGTACCATGGTAAAATTGAATGCACAAAACATTTGAAGTAAATGCAAATTTAGTCTGCACAAATCAAGTGGCGTTGTGTATTTAATTTAACCCTCTAATATAGTATTTTCAACTGCAACGCTGTTTTCAGTGTATCGAACTGTCAAACCAGCTACCTATCGAGCACGCTAGCAAAATTCTGAAAACAAAGTTCAAAAGAAGAAGAACAACAACACAAGTAAGAAATCTCTTCGCGTGACTCTGGAAAATCAAAAGTACTGAAAAATGAGTCCATTTCACAAAACTCGCTAGTTCCGTGTGGGAAGCCAAAATTGAGTACTTAATACACGGTGGTTTGCGAATACCCTTTAATGGGTAAAAATTTACCCATTTCCGCCAGAAGTGCCTGTCCACATTTAATGAGTAAACACGGTTTACTCTTTAACGGGTAAAAGCGGTTTCTGTCAATGAATGGGTATTTTTTTACCCGTTGTAGGAGGAGTCGGATGTACTACAAAATGGGTAAAAATACCCTTTTTGGAAAACATATTTGGCTGGGCGTTTCAATATAATGCAAACAAGGGAATTTAATAATGTTGATTAGAAATGTAGAAATTACACATTCATTTGTTCCGTTTTTATTGAAAATTCACATTTGGTTACAAATTAAAAGACACAGGTCTATGAATACTGCGTCCAGCTCTTGGTACAGCTTTTTAGTTTCGTCCATTTTTTACGGTCTGATCTGGATAAATAAATGACATTTGAAATAATTAAAAAACCATTGTAATATTTTCATATGCAAATGGTATTAGTAAATTGTATTATACTTACATGCGGGTACTTGGAAACCTGAAGGATCATTATGAATATTAACTTCAACGGATCAATAAGTGGCTCTTCCACCAACTGGTGATGATCGAGCAGGATTGAATTCTAGAATACAACTAATTTTTCACCCATTAATGAGTAAAATTTTACCCGTTTATACACTGCATGCGAGTCAAAAGAATGGGTATATTTTTACCCATTTCATAATAGTGAAATTCCCCCATTTTATGACAGATGTGATTGCTATTCGATAATGGGTAAAAATTCACCCATTTCCGCTAGAAGTGCCTCTTCACATTTAATGAATAAACATGGTTTACTCTTTAACGGGTAAAAACGGTTTCTGTCAAAGAAAGGGTATTTTTTTACCCATTGTGGAACAGTCGAATGTACTACAAAATGGGTAAAAAAATACCCTTTTTGGCTAGCCGTTTCAATAAAATGCAAATATTGGAATTCTATCATGGGAAGTAAAAATATCGAAATTAAACATTGATTTCTTTCGTTTTTATTTAAATCTATGCAATAATTGACGTTATCGTTAAAAAAAAACTCCTGGGCACAAAAGCTGGACCGCTGGACGCAGCATTCACATCAAAAGTTGTCCGGTCAAAGATCTGGGAAAATGAATGAAATTTGGAATAAATAAAATACAATCGTAATATCTATATAAGAATATGTTATTCGTAAACAATATTCTACTTACTTGCGTCTGATTTGCGTCCTGGAGAATGATATTATTAATAATCAACGGCACAAGTGGCTCTTTCGCCAACTGATGATGATCGCTCAGGATCGATTTTTCCATTCCAACTAATTTTTCACCCATTAAAGAGTAAAATTTTACCCGTTTTTACACTGTATGTGAGATAGAAGAATGAGTACTTTTTTACTCTTTTCATAATTGTGAAATTCCCCCATTAAATGACAGATATGACTGCTATTCCATAATGGGTATTTTTAACCCATTAAAGGGTATTCGCAATCCACCGTGTATAGTACTCAATTTTGAGTACCTGCTCTATTGTTAGCGTTTGGTACTTTTTACTCCACCAAGCCGTATGAAAAGAACCCAAAAATGGATATTTTTAACACAAAAGAAGGTTTTTTTTCACGTTCAATTTTGAGTTCGTATGAAACTACTTATGGAGCTTTGCAAAGATTTTTAGAGTATCGTGCAAATGTTCGATCGTTGAAAACACAATGGTCACACACCCAACAACAAAAGAAACAGCACGTAAATAAACCGACTATTTGATGCTCAACCCCAAAATGCGCTACCGCTACAGAAAACTGCAGCAGCGATACCGACCAATGTGTGCTGAAAACGGTGTGAACATTGTGTGGTAGGAGAATTTTGTTTGCCTGTGCGTCGCATTAGGTGCAAGATCGTCAGTATTCGTTGAGTAAAATTAACTTAGTTGGTTACGTAAAATTTACTCAACTTTTGAGTTTAATTTTGAGTATAAAAATACTAATTTTTGAGTACTTTTGATTTTCCGTGTAGACTCTGCTTACACCGATCTGCCAGAAAATGAAGAAATCATAAATTACCTACTGGGTACCGTGGATCATTCGCACTCTGCAAAAATGACTGCAGAATTAATCGCGACCTTTCTCCGAGTGGCCCCTCTTTCCCTAAATCATAGACGTAATTTTTGAGCGTTCCCTTGCATCACGCAAACACCAAACTTTTTCCAGGTGGAAGCAGCATACTTTCGTAGTACCAAATTATGTATACCCGACGATGGTTACGTTCGATTTGAATAGGTCGTATAGTTGCCGTGAATCCTATGTTGATACGATCTATTCAAATCTAACGCCATATTTGTTCTAAGTGTCACGTCTGTTCATCTGTGGTTAAAATGTTTGTCAAGAAGCATTTTTCTACGGTGCAGCAAGTTTTTGGCGTTATTTTTACGTATTTTTGACATTTTTTGGGTAATCTGTTTTTTCTTCTCCGTGTAGATTTTTTTTCCGTGTGGTGTTGATTTTGTTTTCCGCTGTCACAGCAGTTGGCAGCACTTTTTCATTTCGAAGACGACCGACCCGGACGCCGGATGACCAGCTCGTATCGAACATTTCTTTTCCCGCGATTACACAGTAGATGTGTAGTAAGTGTTGAGAAACGTGAAAAATTCCCAAAAGTATCCAGAAAATGGTAGGTACCGCATCTCTTTCCTTCTGCTTTTCATTGTTGAGAACTTCCGGAGGGCCCTACACGAGCATCATTACTTCATCCATATCAGTGGAAACTTTTTGTCGGGATTTTCTTCAAGCACATGGTTTAATCAAACTATTTTAGTAAAATGTTACGATTTCCAACGAAAACTATTGATATTGATGAAGTATTGATGCTCGTGTAAGGTCCGTTTTAAACTCAAATGGCGTTCTTTCGAACTTTTGTCTTCTTTTTATTCTAGTCTTTTCGCTCCGCTAACCGGTCGGGTAAGAAGCCGACGAGTGCTGGCACACCGGGAGATGGTCGAGCTGGTGCTGCTCGTGGCTCCAAATCGGCCAAAGGGCGCCGTTCCACCCGAGGCCCTATGATGGTAAGATACATTTCTTTGGTTTAGGGGAAGGGAGGGGGTGCACACTAAGCTTTTTTTTTTGCCGAATCTCGGCAAAACGATTGCCGAACGCCTTTTTGGCAAAGTATTTCATCCGATAATGAATTTTGCGCTTGAAAGCTACGTCTACAGACACCATGGACGAGAATACTAATAATGCCAAAAATTTATTTTATTCACGTGCAGCTTCCCAGTATTGACACGCCGAGGAAAGTTCGAGCTGAAGGCACACCGGCGAATGAGCAGGCCACACCTGTTCGTGCGAAAAATCCAACAGGGCAACATTGTTCGGCGAGCTTGGGCACACCGGCCGGAGAGTGGGAAGCTGTCCGTGCGAAAGATGCGGTACGATATCTTCGATCCAGCAAGAAGACTACGAGCGCCGAATCACCGGCTGGTGAGCGAGCCGGATCTGCTCGTGCGAAAGATCCGACGGGGCATCTACGTTCAGCGAGCGCAGGCACATCGGCGAGAGAGCGGGCTGGAGCTGCTCGTGCGAAAGATGCGGCACGATATCCTCGATCCAGCAAGAAGGCGACGAATGCAGAATCACTGGCTGGTAAACGGACCGATGCTGCTCATGTGAAAGATCCGACGGGGCACCTACGTTCAGCGAGCGCAGGTACATCGGCGAGAGAGCGGACCGCAGCCGCTCGCGCGGAAGGTCTAACAGAGAATCTTCAATCCGGCAAGAAAGGGACGAATGTTGGCACACCAGCTGATAAGCAGGTCGAAGCCGCTCGCGTGGAAGATCCGGCAGTGTATCTGGAATCGGCGAGCGCTGGCACACCGGCGAGAGAGCGAGCCGGAGCTGTGCGTACGGAAGATCCAGCAGAGAATCATTCATCCGGCAAGAAGGCGACGAGGGTTGGCACACCAGCTGATGAGCAGGTCGAAGCCGCTCGCGCGAAAGATCCACCAATGCTTCTGCAATTGGCGAGCGCTGACACACTGGCGAGAGAGCGGGCCGGATCTGTGCGCGCGGAAGATCCAGCAGAGAATCTTTCATTTGATGAGCAGACCGAAGCCGCTCGCGCGGAAGATTCGGCAGTGCTGCGATCGGCGAGCGCTGGCACACCGGCGGATGGGCGAGCCGGAGCCGCTTGTGGCTTTGAATCGGCCAGAGAGTGCCGTGTCGCCGGGAGATCTACGGTGGTGGTAAGATTCTTCTCTTTTACTTTTTTGGTGTTTATGTGAAAACGAATCTAGGGTAGGTGAACCAGTTATGGACATAATGGTTCCATATTTCGCCATACGTGATTACTTTCATGTCTTCAAATTTTGAAAATTTTCATATTTTGTAGTAGTTAAATTTAAGATAGATCTTGATGTTAAAACATTCAAAAAGATTTAAAATGTGAAAATTACCAAAATTTCACATATGGCCAAATAGGGAACCACTATGGCCATAACTGGTACACTTTCCCTAGTTGTTTATTTATTCTTTTTGTATAGACCAGTGTTTCCCAAACTTTTTTGACTTTCGCCCCCTTGAGGGCTATATTTTTAAGAATCGCCCTTCCTGATATATGATTTGAATATTTGAATAAAACGCTATACTTTGCTGAAGTTTTGATCAATATCTGAACAAAATTGTACCAAAAATAGGTCAAATTTCCAAGCAATTTTAATTGAGTGAGTTTTATACATATATAAACGCCAAAAATATGTGCTTGTCTTGTTTATTCATATTAGAAATATGCAATTACTATCATATTCGTTGATTTTCTTGTATTGACAAATCTATTCGATTATATATTGTGGAGATTTTATTCGGAGAACGCATTTTCCTCCAACCCAAAATAATAAAAATATATAAAAATCATGAAATCATCCAGATTCTTTTCACAGCAATATAAATCGAAGAAGTTTTATTTTTATATTTTGCTGTCCATGAGAACTCTGATATTTCTTGAAGTTTTGAAAGTAACAATGAATTGGTTCTCATATACTTCATCAAGTCTTTTGGTTAAGGTTATTTACATCTTCGGCAACCATTGTTGAAACCCGATTTCCTGGCAAAATTTTCCTTAATTTGTGTGTAAATAGTTTAGCAATATGAACTTATATGAATGTGTTTGATCAAAATAATTAAATAAGCATTTTCAAAAATTAGTCAGTGATAATTCGGGTTTTCATGGACCAACATTCGAAGCATTAGTTGACCAGTCCTGAAATCCGGCTGAAAAAAAACCTTTTTTTTATTTTGAATAAAATTTATTTTAATTTACTCATGTTTTGACATTGATAATACTTCCAAAGTTAACTGTGATTACAAACTGCTTAGATCTACGTTATATTTCGTGAATTCATGTTTAAATTGACAAGAGCTGAAAAATGGATTGCATAACGCAAACGTAAAGTTTTGTCTGCGTGGTTTGAAAATGAGCATGCTCAAAAGTACAAAAAAAAAATGTAAAAATGTGGGCTAATTAGATGTGGAAATAATATTTTTTAGATGATGTATTGATGTGTAATCTTCTAATAAATTGAGTGTTTTCTTCAAACGTTATTAGTCGTTGTTTTCAAATTCCCCATAGCTACTAGTACTTTCGCCCCCTTTGTAGACTTTTCGCCCCCCAATTTTAATTTTACATATTTTCGCCCCCCAGGGGGCGAATTCGCCCACTTTGGGAATCACTGGTATAGACTATTTAGGTAAAGGCCGACCGTTTCTACTGTTGAGGCAGGGTGATCTTATGCTAAGTTTACAAGGTTCATGTGACTTGTTAAACTGGATTGAAAATCGTCTGAAAAGCTTCTAGTTCAATTGAATGGGTATTGTTGTCGGTGAGGAAAAGCGTTAGAAAATGCATTGACCGAAAATGTGTTTTTCTCGATATTGATGCGAGATACCCAACTTCGGAAGTCGGACGTAAGTCGCTTTTTCATGGTTTTAAGAAAATCAATAGTGAGTTTTAGAAACCTTCAAACAAAAACAGTTTTAGCAAAGATCCAATATTAAACATCTTTTTCCCGCACACGTCCTAAAAATTTCGCACGCTACCGATTCATATCCACAACTATGTATTTTGTTTCATTTTTTCCGAAAAAAAATTAATGACAAAATCATACACCATTTTGACGCATGTTGTGTTTTGATTTTGTTTGAAGGTTCCGTCATTTTGTCTCCTTTGTTAAACTGACGGATTTCGCGGTTGAGTTTCGAAAATTCAAAATCTTACTTACTTCATATTGAAAATAACAAAGTTTGCGATTCCGGAGAAGAAAATTGTGTTAGGCAAAGGTGCGCAGTATAGAATCGCGTGTGTTTAGTGCGCTGTACAGAAAATCTGAATTTTATTTACTTTTTTACTTACGGCTTTTTGAATAAGTTATCGATATTTCTAGCATTGATCACGTTTTTTTCTCGAGTATTCTATCAAAAAAAGGAGAAAACGGGGCACTTTTTTAGGTACTTTTTACATAAAAGTCAGAATTTCTGCACTTAAATGACTTTTTATCAATTACCTGTCCAGAGAGCTTAAAAAGTCAAAGCTTCAAGCTTCCTATCCCTGTGCAAAGATTGATTATACGATTCATACTTTCTGTGTTAGAGCTGTTTAAAGTTGGGTTAATTTAAAAACACTAATTTTTAAATAACTCACTTAACATTAATTTCCGAACCTACCTGTAGAACGATATTTTGCTGCAAATATGGTCTACTTTCACCTTCTTTCGAGTGTAATACCACCCGGGTCAAGGTAGCGGTTTTTTTTTTTTGCAGTTCAGTTCGTAAATTGTGAATGAACCTCGGTACCCAGTACATAATTTATGTTCAACTTAAAATTTAAATCGATTTTCTTGGCTACCTTATGGTCTTAGAATTAGTCTATGGTAATACTATATATACATATATATATATATACAAAATTTAAATCCAAATTTCATTCAAATTGATCGAACCATTGGAAATTTTTAATCACATATGTGAGCAAAAGTCGCCATAGCCAAAATAAGTTTTTGCATAGTAAAAGTTCAAATTGCTATAACTTTGAAAATATTCATTCGAATCAGTTTAAAATTTAGCTGGGAATGGTTTCCTACAATAGAAATGAACTGTAAAATAAGAATGAAAATCAGGATAGTAATTCATAAGTCGTCAAAAAATGCCCAAAATGTGCTCTCAAATAGTTCGGGATTGAATTTAAAGAAAAAAAAGTATTGAATTGATTTTGATGAAACTTCTACCAAACAATTAATACTTTGTAAAAAGCTTTCAGTGAAAATTTCTGATAACACCAACAAAGTTATAGCCAAATGAGGTTTTTGGACCATTGCACAAAGTTTTTAACACACCATGTGTTTGAATTTAGTATATCTCCGACAATACTTGACCGATTTTGATGAAAATTTTATGGACTACCTACAGGACCCATTCAACTTGCCAAGAACGGATGTCAAATGGGAGCTGTTCACTTCCGTACCATCCGATGATTTACAAACAGCAGTGCAGGATTGCGAATACGGGTTCCGTTTCAAAGTCGAAAACAGGGTCTCCAAAGGAAGAGTACAATATTACTACTGTCGTCGGATTAAAGTGAAGGCCTCCCAGCAGTGCGGGCGAAGAATGATGGTGTTTATCCCGAATGGTTCAGAAAGAAACTGTAGCATCAACCTAAAAGGCGCCCACACTTGCGATACCGCAAAGAGCGAAGACTTGGCCAAGACAGTTCTGACCAAAGAAAACTACGCTGAAATGGACCGCATGCTGCGCAGCGGAATTCCGTTAAAAGACATCAAAAAGCACATCAGGGCTTCGAATCCGCAGGTCTCCAAGAACCGTGTGAACTACGCGATAATGCAAGCATCACAAGCAATGTACGGATGTGGAGAGCTCTCCTTGGGTAAGTCATTGATTGAAAGGATCTTTATTTGGTCTTCTCTGTCTTTCTTCTCATCAGAACTGAGACGAAACCCGAGCAGGAAATGAGAACAAAGTCATAAAAAATTGATAACAAATTTTACTTTTGATACAAAATAAGATCGAAATGGAAAATTAAATATCAAATTTTGATATGATTCTTGATGGCTCAAATTTTTTTTTTGTAAAGACATTTATTACACACATTGACAAACGATTATTACATGTCAAATATATTTTGTATTCTTCCTGAGTACTGAATAAGCCATTTTACGAGACGTTACTGAACAGCTGATCGCTCAATTTATGAATAAAAATTTGACAGGAGAAGTAGAACTAGCAGGCGGGAATAATAAAAGCATCAACATTGTTGTCGTTTCGTAAAATAGACTATTGCCATTTTAAAACATAGTTTATAGCCCTCAGTACACTGTTTGTCAAGTGTGCACATTTTTCCGCACGCATAAACCAACATGCAAACAACGGTCTCAACAATGACAAAACATCTGAAGTGTCAAGTGGATATTGAAGTGTTAGTTTATGCGTGTGGAAAAATTTGCACACTTGGCAAAGAGTGTACTGAGGGCTTATGTTTGATACATTTTGATTAATAGGGTGGCCAGGGTCAAGATGGGTCAATGTCGTTTTCGGACGCAATAGATGAGTTTTGGTTTTGTCAATAATTTAGTTGGAAGACCTGCATGGATCTACAAAAGTTAACAGTTTATTTTCTTTGAATATTTGCTTTCCATGCATAGGGAAAATAAAAATCTGTTTCCCTGTTTCTCTTATGCGCTACATTCCATGTATACTTCATATAAATGGTACCGGGGCAAGATGGGCCACCTTTGATTGTGAGCTAACTTTTTATGCGCTTCAGCGAAGTGGAATTTTGGTAACCATCGGGACCTCACTGAAAATCAGGACATTTTCATATAAGTATCAAACTTCTGGAGCAACATTTGAAAAGGGCACAAAAGGTCTTGTGCTTTTTTTTAAAATTGCTGCTCAGGGCCTAACAGCAGCCCGCCCACGCAAATTCACACCACTACCGTGAGCCCCCGTTAATTTGAACGATACCTCATGAAAACCAACGGGGTTCATTTTTAATTTGAACTTCTGGTCACCCTGAAAGTATCAGAGAAACACATTTCTGGTAACTTTATTTGCTGCTTTGTTTTGGTTTTGCGTTTCGTTTCGCGATGTTCCAAATCGTTCCACTCCGTTCCATGAGCAGAATGACGTTTAAACCATTTTTAGTTTGAACGATGTGCAAATTAGCGGGGGTCTAATTAAAAAGTGTTCAGATTAAATGCGATCAAACCATCGGGGGTACACGGTAATCGAATGATTGATGTTTGCTCTACCTGATAGTGGTATTAGTTAGTGTATATAAGTTGACATGGGCTCAGCAGCGACGTGCAAAGTCATTGTTTACCAATGTTGATGTGTTTTCAAATGTTGGTCCAGACTTCTCGGATTTGTTAGGAAAAAAAACTCAAAATCAGGACATGTTCTGCTAAATCAGGACGGATGGTAACCCTAAGTGGAATCAACGATAACGATTACCCACTAGTGATTTTTTTGGTGATAATTGTGACGTTTGTTGTCAAAGTTCTTTGCTTCTTTTTTTGCGTTGATGTGCCTGTTGTTGTTGTTTGGCGAGTTGTCCGCACAGACTAAACCGGAGTGTAGTTTTGCATCTCAGGAACATCCAGAAAGACAAACACAATGGCCCACAGCCTCGGAATAATCCGATTGTGACCGGAAGTAATAATTTGAAGAATGTGAATATTACGCTGTGTGTTCTGTTCTGTGAGCAAACGTCAAACAGGAGCAAAAACGACGCGAGCGCCGCAGGTAGCGGACCGGCCATCTATCGAATATTTGAATCGAACGTTAAAAAGTTGGTTGATGGAGATTGAGTGAAGTGTGACGTCTGTTTCTCTGTGTGTTTAATATAGATAGTTGAATATCATACATCCGCGGAGACTGCTGAGTGAAATGTTTTTAGCGTGCGATATGTGAATGTGTGTAAATGTGACATCATGCGTTCCATTGTTGTTATTGGAATCGTGACGTTATGCTCGTTTGGATACAGGTTTTGACACTTCTTTTGGATACAACGGATTCATCTCCGTGGATGTATATTTACTCCACTATTTATTGTGTTTAATCCGCTGTTATGGTATGCATCGCCTCTGCGTGGGGTAATGATCGGAACAAAATTGATCCCTTTTTCGTCGGATGAACAATTTATGCTGTATTCTTGTGTTTCTCGTCGTATTTGTGGTGGATCGCATCGACAACCACAGGTGACCACAAGATCCCACCTCGCGCTATCATTTTGACATCGTCACCCTGCTTTTCCATACCGGTAGCTATCATTTAAGTTGCACTGATTCATATCGACAGTACCGTCAGCGGTTTTAGTAGCGCAACTATCGCGCTCCCAAATTTAATCACCCACCAATGGACCGATGCACGAGTTCACTAATTTGACGTTTGAGCGGTGCCGAATTCACTGGTTGCTATGGCCACATAAATAACACGGCACCGCTCAAACGTCAAATAGTGAACTCGTGCACTGGTCCATCGCGATACTACTTTGGCAGCGCGCCTAGCGAGTAAAGTCGCGCACCGTTAAAGATGCTCCAATAACAAATCCATTTTCTGCTCGGTAACCCGCTTCTATATGATCAACTAAACTGACGGCATCCGAAAGCTTTCTTCATCAAACATATTGCTTTTGTGAGGTTTTTCAAGCAACTTCGGTACAAACATTTTATGTTTTTCCTTTTGAATGAACTTACCTGTGCCGCAGTAAATGAACATCTCATGATAAAAATATTGTTTTCTCGACATCTACACAGGTGATCTAGCAGCCTGGGCCAAGCTCAATTCATCCACACCAAACAACCACGAAACGGGTTTCATTATTGGTTCCGATATCGATGGTGGAACCGGTTGCTTCCGACTGGTGTATTCCAGCAAAAAACTGCTGTCGCACTTCAGAACACTCGACATACTGTCTGCTGATTGTACATTTAAGACTACCCTCCAGGGGTACCCACTAATGGTTGTGTGCTTAGTGGACAAAATGCGCCACGCGCACCCGGTGGCATTTGCAACGATCACCAAACAGGAAGAAGCCGACTACCACTTCGTTTTTGCTACCCTGCAGGATCAATGCACCCGTCTCGGTATTCCCTGTTTGGTTCGGGCTTTTATTAGCGATGGAGAAATCGCACTGAAAAAGGCCGCGAGATCAGTCTTCGGTGAACATCTGCTGTTGATCAACTGCTACTTCCACGTAGTACAGAATGTGAAGAAACATCTATCGAAAACGAAAGAGAGCTCCGAGCATAAGGATCAGGTCCTTAAGGACGTAAGCCGAATTCAGCTGGCTCCAACGCAGATACATTTTGAACAGGCGTGTGAGTTGTTTCTCATAAAATACGATGCTTTGCCCGGTTTCGCCCATTTTTTTCAGAAATATGTCTATAAGGAGTACTTCAAGAATTGGTACGAGGGTGCTCTTCCGGGCTACCCGAGCACCAACAACTCTTTGGAAGCCCTGAACAGGGCGATCAAAGAGCATCACCTAGACCGTACCAGGGAACCGCTCGGCACTTTCAAAGCAAGAATCATGAGCGTGGTAGAATACTATGGCAAGGACGAACGTGTCATTTGCGAAGAACGAACGTACTCGGTAGAGGACGAGCGAATGGCATACGATTTCATCCGCACGGGCAAGCGCACAAGAACTGTACACGATTGGTCAGACCGTGTGAAACACTTGTATTTCCCAACGGGGAACAATGCGGAAGTAACCGGTCGAGAAATTGAGGCTTTTAACAACTCGGACCGTCGCAGCCTGGATCATTACCTGACTGACATGGAGGCAACTCATCGCGTTACCATGACGGATACCCTATGGTTCAACTGGAATTGCACATGCCGCTGGTTTTTCAAGCACAACAGTTGCTATCATGTCCTAGTTGCAGCTGTCACAAGCGGAGCATATCAACTGCGCCCGGAGGCTAACACGTTGCCATTGGTCAAGAAGCGCCCCCCTGGAAGGCCGAAAAAATGAGCAAGGCTCTTGTTATTGATTAATCATATATTTCTTTCGTTTTCTATAACTTTTGTAGAGCCTAAAGTTTTACAGTAATGACTAAGTTGTTTTTTTTGTATTTTAATACAAAATCTGTTATCAAAATCTTGTTTCGTGAAAGTCAGTCAATCCGAACATAAGCATGCTCGTTCGTTAGATCTGTTAAATCTGACGTTACATTTGAAAAAGGCCTATCTGCTTTTTGTAAACAAGCACGTTTCTGACGTTGCTGGGCTCCCCGCACTCCACCCACGCATCTCAACACCATTAACAGATAGCGCGAAGATTGGTCTTTCTGTTAGTGGTGTTGGTTTGCGTGAGTAGAGCGCGGGAAGCCCAGCAATGACAGAAACGTATTTGCTTACAAAAAGCAGATTGGACATTTTCAAATTTTACGCCAGAATTGAGCAAAATTAACAAATACACAGTAGTTCAATTCGTCAGATTTTGTAATCAAAGCTTGTTTGCCATTCACAGTGGCTAAAAATTAAAAAAAAAAAAATAACGAAGTAGTGTTTCCAACGGAAGAAAACGCGCAACATTCAATTCTCGCGTAACTTTTCAAAAGGGCCTAACATTGGGCAAATACATTGTCTAGAGGTTTATGCAAAGAGCGCAACGAAAAACGTAAAAGCAGCTTAGTTATGAGCGAAAGAGAACGAGAGAGGAGAGAGTCTCACAATGTTAGATAGGTCCTTTGGAAAAGTTTCGCGAGAATTGACCATAGATTTTTTTTCTAATGACAGAGCATGCAACAATGATTGAGTTCTTACTATACCTCTTTATACAATGATTTGAGACGGTGTTTTTATTTGTAGCCTCATTAGCTGATTCGACGAATTCCGTAGACGAGGAGATGATTTGGCTTCTCCTGATGATAATGCTGATGCGGAAGATATGCGAGGGGCTCGAAGAGATGTGCGACACGTTGGAAGATGCGTTGATTAACGATTCCCGATTCAGGAACCAAAGTTGGCGAAGGTACGTTAGACGAGTTTAGCACAACAAGGTAAGTCTCTGTTCTTCGATAGGTTTCTCTACTGAGCTAGTGGCGAGTGATTTTAAGCATAATACGGACTCATAATACAGTGACCCCACGCAGTTGAATCACCCACAATTTATGAATCAGCAGGCTCCAAAAGACAAAATTATTATCAAACTTGTCACAAAACATCACAGAATTATTTTTACTGATTAGAAACTAAGTGTAAAAGTAATTCTGTGATGTTTTGTGACAAGTTTGACAATAATTTTGTCTTTTGAAATCAGCTGATTCATAAATTGTGGGTGATTCAACTGCGTGGGGTCACTGTACGGAAATTCACTTTTATCTTTGATGTAACTGCCCACAGCAGTTGCAGAAATGTGTATACTTCGATTGCTGAGTTTTTTTTTCCAAAATATTTTTTTATATTTGCATACGAACAAAACGCTTTTTAAAGTATCTTCTAATAGGTTCATTTTTAGATCTAATGGGTTGTCTCAGTACTACAAATATGGTTAGGCATGCTGTAACGCTACTTTTGTACCTCATCACCCACTTCATGCAACTACGTCAGTGGTCTAACAACACTTAGCGCGCTCGGCAAAGTTCCATCATGCCGCATAAAGTGTTGCCACAAATGATGCTTAGTTTGTAAACACCAGTTCCCTGGCTGGTGGGGCATGAGAGCATAAGCTTCTACCATCAATGTAGTTGGACATAACCCAAACAGTGACATAAGTGTTCCTTATATTGGAAGATTAGATATCCCATGTTCGATGTTTCATTTCAACTTTGCCGAAACAATTAAAATTGTAGCGCCCAACGATGGGGTGTATTGAAAAACATTTTTTTTTGTGATTTTTCGAAACCTCGCCTCCCCTCCATGTATGATTTTTTGTATGAAACATTATTTTTTTCTATATGGCAAGAAATATTTTTTCAAACCCGGCCAATCTCTCCGCTCTCCCCTCCCCTAAATTCTTACGTAATTAATTATCGAACTCTAAAATGCAATTACTACATCTACATACGACGACTAATTAGCTCCAATTGTGAAAACAATGCTTCAGTTTGACTGAAAAATTATGAAATCTATTACACACATTATTAGTCATTGTTGGAAAATAACGTTATTTTTATGGAAAGTTTTACTTAAATATTAGAATTTTCTACAACATTTTCATGTAATGATTGTCATTTTGAATTGCTCAGTTGGGTTTGTTTATTGCAACTTTGCATTTACTGCTATTGCTCTTTTTGATTTTTTGAATGGAAATTTTTGATTTATTGTGGGCGAATTATTATTTATTTATTGCAAATTTTGGCTTTTTTTGTGGAAAATTTATAATTATTTCTTGCTTTTTGTGAAGAAAATAGGGACATTTTGAGGTTTTTAAATGTAAAATTCGATATTTTTTAGTGAGATTATTGTCGATTCTACTGCACTTTTGAATCTATTTATTGCTCAAAATTTTTTTATTTATGGAAAATTTTGTTTTTTCTATGCGCTTCTTTATTTTTTTATGGAAATTTTTAACTTTTCTGTTGATTTTACCCTTGTTTCTTTACTGGCAAATTTTGCATTTTTTATGGAAATTTTATATTTTTTTATGGGACGTTAATATTTTAGCCATGAATTTGTAACTATGCTAGGTCCCTCGGGGGAGCTTGGCTGACTCTGAACAACTTTCTCGAAGACCGGAATTTTCTATCTCGTTTAGGTTCCGAGATATTCTTCAATACCAGTAAACCGGAAGTGTTTATGTACACTAGCGCCACGTAGTGGATGAATTTGGAACTATGCTAGGTCCCTCGGGGAAGCTCTGAAAAACTTTCTCAGAGACAGGAATTTTCTATATCGTTTAGGTTCCGAGATATCCCTCAAAAGTAGTAAACCGGAAGTGTTTATGTACACTAGCGCCACGTAGTGGATGAATTTGGAACTATGCTAGGTCCCTCGGGGAAGCACTGAACAACTTTCTCGGAGCAGGAATTTTCTATATCGTTTAGGTTCCGAGATATCCCTCAATAGTAGTAAACCGGAAGTGTTTATGTACACTAGCGCCACGTAGTGGATGAATTTGTAACTATGCTAGGTCCCTCGGGGGAGCTTGGCTGACTCTGAACAACTTTCTCGAAGACCGGAATTTTCTATCTCGTTTAGGTTCCGAGATATTCTTCAATACCAGTAAACCGGAAGTGTTTATGTACACTAGCGCCACGTAGTGGATGAATTTGGAACTATGCTAGGTCCCTCGGGGAAGCTCTGAAAAACTTTCTCAGAGACAAGAATTTTCTATATCGTTTAGGTTCCGAGATATCCCTCAAAAGTAGTAAACCGGAAGTGTTTATGTACACTAGCGCCACGTAGTGGATGAATTTGGAACTATGCTAGGTCCCTCGGGGAAGCACTGAACAACTTTCTCGGAGCAGGAATTTTCTATATCGTTTAGGTTCCGAGATATCCCTCAATAGTAGTAAACCGGAAGTGTTTATGTACACTAGCGCCACGTAGTGGATGAATTTGTAACTATGCTAGGTCCCTCGGGGGAGCTTGGCTGACTCTGAACAACTTTCTCGAAGACCGGAATTTTCTATCTCGTTTATGTTCCGAGATATTCTTCAATACCAATAAACCGGAAGTGTTTATGTACACTAGCGCCACGAAGCGGATGAAATTGGAACTATGCTAGGTCCCTCGAGGAAGCTTGGCTCACTCTGAACAACTTTCTCGAAGACAGAAATTTTATATCTCGTTCAGGTTCCGAGATATTCCAAAATAGCAGTAAACCGGAAGTGTTTATGTACACTAGCGCCACGTAGTGGATGAATTTGGAACTATGTTAGGTCCCTCGGGGGAGCTTGGCTGACTCTGAACAACTTTCTCGAAGACCGGAATTTTCTATCTCGTTTATGTTCCGAGATATTCTTCAATAGCAGTAAACCGGAAGTGTTTATGTACACTAGCGCCACGTAGTGGATGAATTTGGAACTATGCTAGGTCCCTCGGGGAAGCTCTGAAAAACTTTCTCGGGGACAGGAATTTTCTATCTCGTTTAGGTTCCGAGATATCCCTCAATAGTCGTAAACCGGAAGTGTTTATGTACACTAGCGCCACGTAGTGGATGAATTTGTAACTATGCTAGGTCCCTCGGGGGAGCTTGGCTGACTCTGAACAACTTTCTCGAAGACCGGAATTTTCTATCTCGTTTATGTTCCGAGATATTCTTCAATACCAATAAACCGGAAGTGTTTATGTACACTAGCGCCACGTAGCGGATGAATTTGGAACTATGCTAGGTCCCTCGGGGAAGCACTGAACAACTTTCTCGGAGCAGGAATTTTCTATATCGTTTAGGTTCCGAGATATCCCTCAAAAGTAGTAAACCGGAAGTGTTTATGTACACTAGCGCCACGTAGTGGATGAATTTGGAACTATGCTAGGTCCCTCGGGGAAGCACTGAACAACTTTCTCGGAGCAGGAATTTTCTATATCGTTTAGGTTCCGAGATATCCCTCAATAGTAGTAAACCGGAAGTGTTTATGTACACTAGCGCCACGTAGTGGATGAATTTGTAACTATGCTAGGTCCCTCGGGGGAGCTTGGCTGACTCTGAACAACTTTCTCGAAGACCGGAATTTTCTATCTCGTTTAGGTTCCGAGATATTCTTCAATACCAGTAAACCGGAAGTGTTTATGTACACTAGCGCCACGTAGTGGATGAATTTGGAACTATGCTAGGTCCCTCGGGGAAGCTCTGAAAAACTTTCTCAGAGACAGGAATTTTCTATATCGTTTAGGTTCCGAGATATCCCTCAATAGTAGTAAACCGGAAGTGTTTATGTACACTAGCGCCACGTAGTGGATGAATTTGGAACTATGCTAGATCCTTCGGGGAAGCACTGAGCAACTTTCTCGGAGATAGGAATTTTCTATATCGTTTAGGTTCCGAGATATCCCTCAATAGTAGTAAACCGGAAGTGTTTATGTACACTAGCGCCACGAAGCGGATGAAATTGGAACTATGCTAGGTCCCTCGAGGAAGCTTGGCTCACTCTGAACAACTTTCTCGAAGACAGAAATTTTATATCTCGTTCAGGTTCCGAGATATTCCAAAATAGCAGTAAACCGGAAGTGTTTATGTACACTAGCGCCACGTAGTGGATGAATTTGGAACTATGTTAGGTCCCTCGGGGGAGCTTGGCTGACTCTGAACAACTTTCTCGAAGACCGGAATTTTCTATCTCGTTTATGTTCCGAGATATTCTTCAATAGCAGTAAACCGGAAGTGTTTATGTACACTAGCGCCACGTAGTGGATGAATTTGGAACTATGCTAGGTCCCTCGGGGAAGCTCTGAAAAACTTTCTCGGGGACAGGAATTTTCTATCTCGTTTAGGTTCCGAGATATCCCTCAATAGTAGTAAACCGGAAGTGTTTATGTACACTAGCGCCACGTAGTGGATGAATTTGGAACTATGCTAGGTCCCTCGGGGAAGCACTGAACAACTTTCTCGGAGCAGGAATTTTCTATATCGTTTAGGTTCCGAGATATCCCTCAATAGTAGTAAACCGGAAGTGTTTATGTACACTAGCGCCACGTAGTGGATGAATTTGTAACTATGCTAGGTCCCTCGGGGGAGCTTGGCTGACTCTGAACAACTTTCTCGAAGACCGGAATTTTCTATCTCGTTTAGGTTCCGAGATATTCTTCAATACCAGTAAACCGGAAGTGTTTATGTACACTAGCGCCACGTAGTGGATGAATTTGGAACTATGCTAGGTCCCTCGGGGAAGCTCTGAAAAACTTTCTCAGAGACAGGAATTTTCTATATCGTTTAGGTTCCGAGATATCCCTCAAAAGTAGTAAACCGGAAGTGTTTATGTACACTAGCGCCACGTAGTGGATGAATTTGGAACTATGCTAGGTCCCTCGGGGAAGCACTGAACAACTTTCTCGGAGACAGGAATTTTCTATATCGTTTAGGTTCCGAGATATCCCTCAATAGTAGTAAACCGGAAGTGTTTATGTATACTAGCGCCACGTAGTGGATGAATTTGTAACTATGCTAGGTCCCTCGGGGGAGCTTGGCTGACTCTGAACAACTTTCTCGAAGACCGGAATTTTCTATCTCGTTTAGGTTCCGAGATATTCTTCAATACCAGTAAACCGGAAGTGTTTATGTACACTAGCGCCACGTAGTGGATGAATTTGGAACTATGCTAGGTCCCTCGGGGAAGCTCTGAAAAACTTTCTCGGAGACAGGAATTTTCTATCTCGTTTAGGTTCCAAGATATCCCTCAATAGTAGTAAACCGGAAGTGTTTATGTACACTAGCGCCACGTAGTGGATGAATTTGGAACTATGCTAGGTCCCTCGGGGGAGCTTGGCTGACTCTGAACAACTTTCTCGAAGACCGGAATTTTCTATCTCGTTTAGGTTCCGAGATATTCTTCAATACCAGTAAACCGGAAGTGTTTATGTACACTAGCGCCACGTAGTGGATGAATTTGGAACTATACTAGGTCCCTCGGGGAAGCACTGAACAACTTTCTCGGAGCAGGAATTTTCTATATCGTTTATGTTCCGAGATATCCCTCAATAGTAGTAAACCGGAAGTGTTTATGTACACTAGCGCCACGTAGTGGATGAATTTGTAACTATGCTAGGTCCCTCGGGGGAGCTTGGCTGACTCTGAACAACTTTCTCGAAGACCGGAATTTTCTATCTCGTTTATGTTCCGAGATATTCTTCAATACCAGTAAACCGGAAGTGTTTATGTACACTAGCGCCACGTAGTGGATGAATTTGGAACTATGCTAGGTCCCTCGGGGAAGCACTGAACAACTTTCTCGGAGATAGGAATTTTCTATCTCGTTTAGGTTCCGAGATATCCCTCAATAGTAGTAAACCGGAAGTGTTTATGTACACTAGCGCCACGTAGTGGATGAATTTGGAACTATGCTAGGTCCCTCGGGGGAGCTTGGCTGACTCTGAACAACTTTCTCGAAGACCGGAATTTTCTATCTCGTTTAGGTTCCGAGATATTCTTCAATACCAGTAAACCGGAAGTGTTTATGTACACTAGCGCCACGTAGTGGATGAATTTGGAACTATGCTAGGTCCCTCGGGAAAGCTCTGAAAAACTTTCTCGGAGACAGGAATTTTCTATCTCGTTTAGTTTCCAAGATATCCCTCAATAGTAGTAAACCGGAAGTGTTTATGTACACTAGCGCCACGTAGTGGATGAATTTGGAACTATGCTAGGTCCCTCGGGGAAGCGCTGAACAACTTTCTCGGAGCAGGAATTTTCTATATCGTTTAGGTTCCGAGATATCCCTCAATAGTAGTAAACCGGAAGTGTTTATGTACACTAGCGCCACGTAGCGGATGAATTTGGAACTATGCTAGGTCCCTCGAGGAAGCTTGGCTCACTCTGAACAACTTTCTCGAAGACAGAAATTTTATATCTCGTTCAGGTTCCGAGATATTCCAAAATAGCAGTAAACCGGAAGTGTTTATGTACACTAGCGCCACGTAGCGGATGAATTTGTAGCTATGCTAGGACACTCGGGGAAGCTTGGCTCACTCTGAACAACTTTCTCGAAGACAGGAATTTTCTATCTCGTTTAGGTTCCGAGATATTCCTCAATAGTAGTAAACCGGAAGTGTTTATGTACACTAGCGCCACGTAGCGGATGAATTTGGAGCTATGCTAGGACACTCGGGGAAGCTTGGCTCACTCTGAACAACTTTCTCGAAGACAGGAATTTTCTATCTCGTTTAGGTTCCGAGATATTCCTCAATAGTAGTAAACCGGAAGTGTTTATGTACACTAGCGCCACGTAGTGGATGAATTTGGAACTATGCTAGGTCCCTCGGGGAGCTCTGAAAAACTTTCTCGAAGACAGGAATTTTCTATCTCGTTTAGTTCCGAGATATCCTTCAATACGTAAACCGGAAGTGTTTATGTACACTAGCGCCACGTAGTGGATGAATTTGGAACTATGCTAGGTCCCTCGGGAAGCTTGGCTGAACAACTTTCTCGAAGACAGGAATTTTCTATATCGTTTAGGTTCCGAGATATCCTCAAATAGTAAACCGGAAGTGTTTATGTACACTAGCGCCACGTAGCGGATGAATTTGGAACTATGCTAGGTCCTCGGGGAAGCTTGGCTCACTCTGAACAACTTTCTCGAAGACAGGAATTTTCTATCTCGTTTAGGTTCCGAGATATCCCTCAATAGCAGTAAACCGGAAGTGTTTATGTACACTAGCGCCACGTAGTGGATGAATTTGTAACTATGCTAGGTCCTCGGGGAAGCTTGGCTCACTCTGAACAACTTTCTCGAAGACAGGAATTTTCTATCTCGTTTAGGTTCCGAGATATTCCTCAATAGTAGTAAACCGGAAGTGTTTATGTACACTAGCGCCACGTAGCGGATGAATTTGGAACTATGCTAGGTCCCTCGGGAAGCTTGGCTCACTCTGAACAACTTTCTCGAAGACAGGAATTTTCTATCTCGTTTAGGTTCCGAGATATCCTCAATAGTAGTAAACCGGAAGTGTTTATGTACACTAGCGCCACGTAGTGGATGAATTTGTAACTATGCTAGGTCCCTCGGGGAAGCTTGGCTGACTCTGAACAACTTTCTCGAAGACCGGAATTTTCTATCTCGTTTAGGTTCCGAGATATCTTCAATACCAGTAAACCGGAAGTGTTTATGTACACTAGCGCCACGTAGCGGATGAATTTGGAACTATGCTAGGTCCCTCGGGAAGCTTGGCTCACTCTGAACAACTTTCTCGAAGACAGAAATTTTATATCTCGTTCAGGTTCCGAGATATTCCAAAATAGCAGTAAACCGGAAGTGTTTATGTACACTAGCGCCACGTAGCGGATAAATTTGGAGCTATGCTAGGACACTCGGGGAAGCTTGGCTCACTCTGAACAACTTTCTCGAAGACAGGGAATTTTCTATCTCGTTTAGGTTCCGAGATATCCCTCAATAGTAGTAACCGAAAAGTGTTATGTACACTAGCGCCACGTAGTGGATGAATTTGTAACTATGCTAGGTCCCTCGGGGGAGCTTGGCTGACTCTGAACAACTTTCTCGAAAACCGGAATTTTCTATCTCGTTTATGTTCCGAGATATTCTTCAATGCCAATAAACCGGAAGTGTTTATGTACACTAGCGCCACGTAGCGGATGAATTTGGAACTATGCTTAGGTCCCTTGAGGAAGCTTGGCTCACTCTGAACAACTTTCTCGAAGGACAGAACCCTTCTAGCTGGTCAAAATTTTGAAATATCCGGCCGCAAAACTAGTTCCGGAATAACCAACTTGCATGCAACGCTTGTATACAACCAGCAACCAGCTTGTAAGGTGGGCAAAAAATGTGGAACTTTTTGATCCGGCCAATTCTCAGCCATGGTGGCATAAAATTTCAATCGGTCTTCACTAAACGCATCCAGGATAGTAAACGGTTGCAATGGTGAAAAAATTATGAAAATTGATTGATTATCAGCTGAGATATCGTCGTGCAAATTTACCGTTCCACATTTTTTGCCCATGTCGGTACTTAGCGTGTTAATCGAAAATGCCAATTTCACATCAAATCTTTACCAAAACCAAATAACGAACATGTCACTTAATGTAATTAACTTTAAATTTCAAATATTTGCAACTGAGAAATAACTAATGAATTATTTGGTTGTTGATTTTGATTGTGTTGATTGTGAGATTTTGTTGCTTCTTAATATTTTTTATTCCCACTATTTTATTCTTTTAGCACTGTATATATAGATGCTAGAATGTCGTTGAATATCTTGTTTTGATGCTCAAAATAAATACAAGAATAAAATTTCATGTCATTCCTCTCACACTTTGGGAAGTAATGTCATACATATTAGAATGGCTGTTATACCAATTCTAATTTAATGGGATTTTATTGTCTCAGCGCCCTCACTAAAACTACTTGTTAAATCAATATACAATAATGCATGTGCATTCATGTATTCATTCCAGTTATCTACAAATATACAGGTATGTAATCAATTCTATGAATATTTTTACATATCATATCTTCCATATAAGCTGCTTTCAATCAGCATTTTTTTTTTCCACCAGCACAACAAATAATAAATCTAGCCAAGTGGCTGGAAAAATGCGGAACATAAATCACTGCCGCCCAAAAAACACGCCCATTCGTGGGTTGTCATCATCGTTACCAACGTGGACTACCACATCGTTTTTCGAGTGGTCTTAGAGCAAACAATATGTTTTACTGGCTGTAACAATAATGTTGTTACGTATACTTAGGGCTTGATTTTCCCCTGACTTGCTCCAACCTCCACGATGTACTTGTCTCTCCGAAAACGTAAACATTTATTGAAGAAATCGTCCTCCCTCCCGACCTGGTCATCCTCCCTCAATCTGAGGTGCCATTCAACATTTGAAGGATCTTGTATGTTTTGGATACTGCCGATGAGGCTTTTCACGAAAGCCACTCTTGTCTTGTCGAAGTAGTGGCAATGGTTCTTATGTATGCATCCAATCTTGAAGCAATTTGTGCGCTGTCCCCTATGTCACTTATGAACTGTGAGGTTTGGGTGTTTCACCATTGATGTGAGTAGGTATGATGAATCGGGCGGATGTGTGTGTGCGACCAAGCTCAAGCCACTGCACTATGGGCCTGGAATTGTAATTTCGTGACTGAAGTCCAAAAATCTTTTTCATACATTGTTTTCAAAGAAATCTTATCATCAAGATTGCTTTCGAAGTATTCTTCATATGTATTCCAGTCGGCTCGTAAATAATTGAAAGTGCAGCTGATAGGATTGAGAATTGCTTCTTGGGATATTTGAAATGTAACAGGGACATGATCAGAATCAAAATCAGCGTGTGTAACCAGTTGAGCATGAGCATGAGCATAGATGACCGTACAATTCGTAGTTGCTACTCCGTGATTGACCAGAACAATCGAAGTTGCCCAGGGAATTTATGAATGGGGCTTGGGATTAGCTTACCATTCTTCAATGTGCACAAATCGAGAGCTCAAATTTTAAAAGTCAATAACGGCGCCGGCCACGTCCTTACGGTCATCGGGGAAGGGAAGGAATGTTAGTTAGACAACCGTTGTTACTAGAGACCGAGTATACCTCTGCATCTCCACAGTTGTCATGGAAAGGATATTGGGTTAGTGGGATAAGGTAGAGATCTGGGAGTTACCAATGGTTGGTGATGCGATCCATGATATAATAACGCCTAATCAAATTCGCGATATAATTCGATAAACGCATTATACCCCGAACAAGTGTTAATCACTCGCCCACGCAAGAGCAAGCGACTCGATCAATAGATCAAACACTACTACCGATCCGCGGCACTATTTCATTTTACTACACGACCAACTCGCGACAAGTTTGATCCTGCCCTCGTCACCCGCTCCCGCAGGAGCAAGCGTCAAAATCGAAGGATCAAATAGAACTCAAAAAATCAGCGTGTGTAACCAGTTGACTACAAAGGTAACTAGAGTCGGTTAAGACCAAATCAATCTTAAAAGAGTTTCTAGAAGAGGAAACACAAGTAGGTCTATTAGAATATTGAACTGAGAAATATGCTGAACTCATCAAATAAAATTCTGCAGTTGGAATTGCTTTGTTAATTATTCCATGAATCATGCTTTTCATTAAAGAAACCAATGACAAAAAAAAATATTTTTTTTTCCGCAAGGTTAGTTTGAAGCGAGTTAACTTGTTGTTAAACTCACGGAAAAGGAAAATATGCAGCTATGAAAGTACAGAAACACCCAAAGTTTCATAAACTGACGAAAAATTTGATGTTTTATACGCTTATGAATGATTATAGCAACTCCACCACATGCTCCATCCAGTCGAGTTTGGATCTCTTTTAAGTTTGGATCCACTTTTCAAATAAGTTTCAGTAATAAAAAATATTTATATGTTTTTAGATGTTAGAAACACAAAAAAAATCAGCTGGTTCGTTCATGACGTTTAACCTGATGTACCTGTTAACATGGAATAGTAGTTAACTTAAGTGAATAATTTCACAATCACAGTTTTCCAATACAAAATTTACAAGCCAATAACTATCCCTAATTTGTTGTAAATGCATCTGAATCACTAAAAACATGACTTTTTATGTATATATCACTTATTTCAGATTGAATTACTCTAAGTGTAATTCGTGTTCGTTTTAAAAGGGCTTCAAATTTTGTACAGAAATTTTGATTTCTGGGCCATAGTGCACTGAACAGCTATCGGAAGCACTTATCCTGGCTCAATGTCGTGTGTCACTTGTCGTCGACTAGCGACACGAACCTTATAGAAGTATAGTAGCATCTTGATGACAATGTACCTACCTATCTAAGGCTGAGTGATGGTAGACAGTCTCCAAGACAGAAGGAGCGACGGCTGTCAGACGGAATGAATTAGCACCGTGATGATCCTTCAAGCAATGAAGAGTGAACTAAAGGAGCCAAGGGAAAATGTTTGCCTACGATCTTCTGGTAAGAAATTAGCTACGATAGAGTCATCTGGGTTGATGGGTATATGAGGCTAATATGTGGTGATATGTTAAAGTTCTTGGGAAAGTGAAAACTCCCAAGACTTGGTAAAGTTTTGTAAATTAGTGAGTATTAAATAGAGTGTCTTAAGATGCCACTTTAAGATAAAAACTTCATTTTCTCCGAACAAATCCACAGCCATAGCCATTTAAAGTGCTGATAGTAAATATATGTTATGTTTATTATATCACCATGAAACATTTTCAAAACCTTATGATTGGTTAAAAAATAAGCCTGGTTTGAAATGACGCAATTTGAAGTACTAGAAGCTAGCAACCATACGCCCACATAAGTTTACTGTGGAGGTAACGGGGACTGTAGGAATTTATAAGCAAAATGAGCCACCTCAGATCCAACCTTAATAGCAGTATTTTAATGTTAAGTGTTATAACGACCTACTCCAAATTCACTAGAATCATTTGCAAAAAATCCTTGGAAAGTATCCTTTCTTCTAGAGGAATTCCTTATCCTGAAAGATTTCCAGGGAAAATCCCTGAAATAATTCCAGGCGAAACTCTTGAAATAATTCTAGGTGAAATTCCTGAAAGAATTCAAGAAAGGATTTGGGGAAAAATCCCTATAAAACCCTAAAGGAAATCAAAGAGGAATTCCTGGTGCAATGCCTGGAGAAATTCCTAGAGGAATTCCCCAATGAATGCCTGGAGAAATTTCTGGAGTTCTTTTATAAATGTACTGTGATGAAGGTTATATTGGTTTTGGTTTTCGGCTTTCAGTCTTTTACAGATCATAAACGGATTTCTCTTCTACATCTGCCGTTTCGGTCACAAAAGGTATAATATATGTAACATTCAAGATGCTAAAGACTGGTAGCCAAAAACCAATTCCTGGAGGAATGATTTGAGGAATCTTTGGAGGAATTTTCGAAAGAATCTTTGAAGAAATTTCGAGAGTATTTGCTTTCCTGAAGGATTCCTGGTGGAATTCCTATAGGAATCTCTGGAAGAATTCTTGAAGGTATTCCTGGAGGAATCCTTGGAGAAATCCATGGAGCAATTCCTTCATGATTTGCTGGAGGATACCCTGATAGAATCTCTGGAGTAATTCCTGTAGAACTCCTTGGATAAAACCTTCTAAAATTCCTGGAGGAATCCTTGGAGGAATTACTGATGAAATCATTCGTGAAATCCCAAGAGAATCCATGAAAGATTCCTGGAGAGTTCTTAAATAATCCTTGATGGCATATCTGAGAGTATTCCTGCAGGATTCTTGGTAGAACCAGTGTAGGAATCCCTGGAGGAATCGCTGATGGAATCCAAGAAGGGGTATCCGGAGGAATCCCTAAAGATATCTCTGGCGGGATTCCTGGAGCAATCTCTGAAGGAATCACTGAGGAAATTTCCTATAGTATCGGCTTGTCATAATATGTGTTTTGTATTAATGAAGATTGAATTTAATTATTTAATCAAATGTTTAATTAAATAATTAAATCCAATCTTTATTAAACATTTAATTTTCAAAAGTTTTTACCATTCTACTAACAATGGTTAATCGTCAGAAAAAAATTCAGATGGAACACTGTGGAAGTGTTTACCTATAGAATACTAAACAAAGAAGTAGGCCTATTATCTGTTTAGAGCGTAGCGAATAGTACCTCACCACAAACACTGCTACTGTTCATGTACCTTGTTTCCATTATGTTGGGATGCAAGATTTTGCTCACTGAATTGCATGAACACGATTTCCACTAAATTGTCGACGGAAGAAATACAAAACGAACGATGTGTGAAATTTTTATGAGCTTCCAGATAACACTTTCTTCCGTTTAGTTGAATCGTCTTTTGTCGTCGTACTCTTTCATCGGCGTCGTTTTAAACATCGGCGCCGTCCTGTATGAAACCAGGTAAGGCAAAGCTTTCCCATTAGCTAGTCATCACCGTCACCATCGTCATCATTTTCCACGGTGCTCGAATCTGGCAGCTGAGCGATGATTACACTTTTACACTTGAAAATGTAGTGGGTGCGTTAGGGTAGAGTATGATGATCAAACTACAAAATCTCAAATTATACCCTCAAATTTGAACATTTAAAGATGGATTATTCCATGGATTATTATCGACCCAATTTTAATAAAATGTTCGCTTAATTGACACATGCAAAAAAATAAATAATTTGGGAATGATGGGAATTTGACAAAAAACCCATCTGTACAATTTATATCTTTGAAACTTTTACACAGGGAGAAGTTTAACTTTCAGCATTTGTGATGAAATTCGTTTAAGAAATCAACAAAAAAAACTTATTTTGAATACAGTATTTCTCAACATAGGGTAGGTGTAACAGTTATGGACATAGTGGTTCCCTATTTCGCCATACATGATTACTTAAATGTCTTCAAATTTTGAAAACTTTTGTGTGTTGTAGTAGTTAGATTTAATATATGTCTTGATGTTAAAACATCCAAAAAGATTAAAAATGTGAAAGTTATCAAAATTTCACATATGGACAAATAGTGAACCACTATGGCCATAACTGGTACACTGTAGGGAAATTTAAAAACTTAAATTTTTTACAATTTTCAATTTTCCGTTGAATAAATATGCATGCGTTAATGTTCAGAACAGTTCTGTCATAATGTAATAAAACATATAGCGTCCATAATTCAAACAATCTTGCCAAACTATTGGTATATTAAAAATATATCAATCTTTGAAAATATCGAAATTTATTAAGAGCAAAAAAAAAATAAATAAATGTATAAATCTAAGTAATTATTTGAAGTGTAATATGCATTTTAAGCTGTAGGATGAAAGTTTAGACCAAAATCTCAACAATTTTGTTGTATTAATTAGATGCTTTGATGGTGTTTTTAAAAACAAGAGTGGTTACATTTTCATATAAATGATAAAGCTAGTATTCTTATTTGTAGAAATTATTGTATTAAAGGGTGTACACGATGAATTGCCACACTATGAAATTGATCTAACTTTTAACCGTTGGGTAGAATTTAATGAAAATTTGGAGTGGATTTAGTTCAAAGTACATTATTCACATCCTGCAAGTTTTAATGTCCTGTGATCAAAACTCGCAAAAATGGAGTCGAAATAACAGCTCGTGCGTGATAAAATTTTGCGCATTCATCACGAGAACAAGGATCTCTCGCATCGTTCCATCGCTAAAACGTTGGGAATCGCGAAATCCACGGTGTCGCGAGTGATTAAGCGGTTTGAGGAACGATTGACCACCGATCGGAAGCCCAGAAGTGAAAGAAAAAGTATTCCGTACAACATCAAAAATCACAACCGCGTAGTTGGGGCCTGCAACCGAAACCCGAGCGCCTCCGTTCGGGCTGACGAAAGTTGAATGCCGCATCATGGACGACGAAACATATGTGAAGGCCGACTTCAAACAGATCCCCGACAACCAGTTTTTCACGGCCCAAGGATAAGTTCAGTGTTCCGGAGCATGTCCGCACTCAGAAGATGTCCAAATTTGCGAAAGAAATTCCTGGTTTGGCAAGCCATCTGCATTTGCGGGAAGCGGAGTGCTCCTTTTCGTGACCCAGGACACGATGAACGGACAGGTGTACATGAAAGTGTGCCTCCAGAAGCGGCTGCTTCCTCTCCTTAAGGCCCACAACGTCCCAACAATCTTTTGGCCAGATTTGGCCTCATGCCACTACTCCAAGGACGTGCTGAGTGATATGCGGACAATAAGGTCAATTTCATGCCGAATATGTTCAACCCTTCCAAACTCCGGAGCTCCGACCCATCGAGAAGTACTGGGCGATTATGAAGCAGATGTAGGTCATTTGGCATAAAGTTTGTTTGGCATAATGTCGTTTGGCATAATGGTCATTTGCATAAAGTCGTTTGGCATAATGGTCGTTTGGCATAATGAGTTTGAAACTAAGAAATTTCTCAATTTTCGTTTTTACGTTTCTATTCAATCTTTCTGATGACACCAGGCTTGTTTTGGAGTCAATTTATAACAAATGGCACTCTATTCAACAGTCATTCGCTCTTGAATAAATTTAAGCATATTAGGAAAGTTATTGCCAATAGTATTTTATTATTTATCCAGAAATTACCCTTCCTTCAAATATTAATTCTTTTCTTGATTTCGCTATTGGAACACATTTTGCACTGAAGATTTGTATATATTTAGCACAAATTTACCCTCTTTTAATTGTTCCATTTTTTTTCCTAATATGAAGTAACCATAATTATAGATATGAAACTGGTTGATTTAAAATTTCAATAAATTTCTCCTTCTTTATGCTAAGCTGATCTTTGGAGCTATATTTTTAAGTATTTTTGTTTTCAACGGACAAAAGGGCGGTAATCGATTAACATTGATCTGCTCAAACTATTAGCGAAAGAGAAATCGATTACTGGCAGTTACTTTGACGGGTTGTGCTACTTTTCTCCGAATGTCGGTCCCCGAATGTCGTTTCCCCGAACGCCAGTTCCTCGAATATCCCATTTCCTCGACTAGCCCACTTCCCCGAAAAGTTTTAAGCACCCATAATTGTCGTAACTTTATGCATTTCAGAGTGGTGAACGAACTGACCATCTAATATGCACCCTGCTTTAATTAATTGGCGGTTCTTTCGAGTTTTACCATCCTCAGCATTTTTGCCAACATGTGTATAGCCGAGAATGACAGAAAACTTCCTTCTTTTGACTGTGTATCGTTTTTTCTCGTCATCACTTTTCGGGGGAACCAGTCATTGCCGCAATAATTCTTGGCTTCCATTCTTCTATTGGTTTAATTGTAAATTTTGCCTTCTTTTAAAAATAGGCTGTTCTTTATATTCATACTGTTTTAAATTTAATCATTTAGTGAAGCATTTTTATATTTTGCTGTTCTATCAATTGTTGCCAGATGTGTTGTTAGAATGATAATTATTTTAGAACCTGCCAATATTCAACATATACCTTTTTTGCGGTAAACGCTTGATCTCCTCACGAGATGTGCTGGAAAAAAAAAAATTATTTTAATCACAAATCTTCCCTTCTCTCGATAATAGACGGTGTTTTTGATGTACACTTCCAAAATTAGAATTTATATTGAACCGTTGAAAAGTTTTGCCACAAATATTTTCTTTAAAAGATGTATTGTTCATTTAAGCTATGCTGTGAAAAGATTTTTTAAATTAAAATTAATCTGCTCTCGTATAAAGGCTATTTTCGCATTAAGTCGCATTGATAGATCTTTGGATTAGAGCTTATGATATTTTGTAAAAAAATCATTCTTTTATCAAGTTATTTTCATCGAGTGTTTCGTCAAAACTGGGACAGAGCTTGATCTGCAGCGAAATATTCTCTGAGCGTTTCCTTGATCAATAACTGCAAACTTTCCTTGCCAATTTACTGTTTTCAAATATTTTATCGCAACAAGCTCAAGGATACTCTATGCTCTGAGATGTAGAGACCAGTCACGAGTTTTATTGAGTAATGCTCTATAATGTCACAACAATTTTTGAAATTTTTAGCTTGGTTAATCAACGAACACACGCTTGTTTATAACCTACCAAAATTGTTTGCTATGGGCTCGGTGGTGTTGATCTCGGTAAAATCTTAAAAAAATGCCGATATTTATTTTAAGTCTATCATTATGCCAAACGGCCATTATGCCAAACGACTTTACGCCAAACGGCTTTATGCCAAACGACCTTATGCCAAACGACTTTATGCCAAACGGGGTACAATCGCAAAAAACTGTTGATTCACAGGTTGTGCAGAATCTTATGGCCGGGGTTAAGGCCAAGGTGCGGGCATTTGCGTATGGACTGTAAATAAAATACGAGTAAAATGGTAAAATGAAGTTTAATAATTATTTTTCAATCCTTGAAAATTTGATGGCAATCGGATGAAAACTCGAATTTTGCGAATCAATTTTGTGTGTGGCAATTTCATGCTCTACACACTTAAATTATTTTACGGATTCCTGTGAAATCTCAACAGTTGAACAGTTCGGTGAGATAAATTAACGGAGTACGGTAAATTTTTACAGTATTCGGTAAAAAAGCACCATAATCCATTAAATTCCGACAAAATACGGTGTTTTATTTCACCGAACTTTCAGCTGTTGATATTACG
>NW_018734911.1:0-25662 GCF_002204515.2 Aedes aegypti
GAGTAGAGAAATTGGAAACTTAAGTAAAATTTATTAAGAAATACCATTTTTCAATGATTTGCTAATAAATCCATATTCTAACATTACGTCATTTTTGTTTGTAGAATTCAATTTAAAAAATATAATTCGTGAAGCACTGAAAAGAGTTTGTTAAAATATATTCAGTTTACCAGAAACAATAAAGAGTTTTTATCACCTCTTTTGAGTATAGACAATGCTTATGTATAACTTCAAAACTCTTCTGAAATATTATTTCAAACAATGTACAACCAAAATTTTGTTCTAAAAACCAACAGTTAAAGGTTAATTTTCAAAGTTGTGTGTACGAAGAATTTTAACATAAGAACCTTGTTTTAACAACAAGTACCAATACACTATGCCTGTAATACCTTCACCAATTGAATTTTTATCTCAATATTTCAATTATTTTTGCGGAATTCGTATTCTAATTATACTTACGAAAGGAAACCTGTTCTGCGGTTTATTTATTTTAATAATAAAAGGTACAAAAATATTCCGAGTGGGCGAGAGCATTGATATGCTTTTTATTAGAATATAAACCTGTTGTTTTCATTATTTCAAATAACGCATGTGGTTGCAGTTACGGCATAATATTTATTCTATCAACTCTATGGGAATGCTTGGTAGTAAAAATATGAAATAAAAAAATAATTGCGCAATTTTTAGAATAGGAACATTAACTATGAATTATGTTACATCCATTTAAGAAGCCATACTAAAAGTAAAATTGACTAAAACTTTTGGTTTTTAGATTTATAAATGTTATATACCAAGATTGTGAAGGTATGATATACCGATATCTATCTCGTAAGTACTCTAAATCTGATTATAAGTTTTTTAAACTCGTTCGGTATTCGTAGTAATCATTGGTTAATTAAGTGGAACTTGAAAAACACGTTATTGTTCGAGTTACTATGATTGTTTTTACAAAAAAAACATTGAAAAAGTGGTTTTCTTACATTTACTGTTGGAGCCCGGGACACATCTGACTCCTATGAATTATGTCTATTTAATTTAATTTCATTTTGCCAAATTTGTTACAAATCTCTACATTACCATTATACACCCAGAACGCGAAGAGAGAAAGAGATGAGCGCTCATGCGCATCAATGCCACTGTCTTGTGAACAATAGTATTGAACCTATATTGTAAGGTATATTGTACAAGAACACCAGTCAGAAAATAACAAGCCAAACGAATATAACGTAGGTCCGTCTGCGTCTCTTTATTCTCGATAGAGTGAAAAAATCACAAGTTCCTCCGTGAGCCAAGGGACTTAGCCGGTTTTTACTGTTGTGTGGGTAGTAATTTGTTCGGTGCGAAATTTTCTAAGTGGCCCGTTCAAGGGACTTAAGCCGTTTTCGTGTCATGTGGCTTCGGTCCCAAACCTTAAAGTGAAAAGGTGGACGAGCTCTAGTGAACCTCGTTGAAGAAAGCGTGGTGGTATCGGTCCAGAATAATTCTGCGTGTGTTTTGCCGGACTTCAACACTTTTCGTTGGCTGCCAAAGGCAGCGAAGAAAAGCCCTTCGATACCCGTGCATAGTTCGGCTCGAAACATTTACTTAAAAGGCGTCCAAATATGTTCCGCTTAATATTTTTTCCAAAATGTACGATACTACAATCTGAACAACGTAATGAAGATAAAATCATTAGCACATAAAAAGTAGTTTTGGATGTTGTATGTTGATTTTTTGTTAGGTGTACGAAATATGGGATTGGCTCAATTTTAGACACACAATTCAAATACTTTTCCAATTACTCTCCAAAGGATTTTAGGTCGAATAATAGAGTTTATGATTGCCGAGCATAGATGACACCTACCGACCTTCGTAAATTGATAAAGCATCAAAGTCCGTAAATCATTTATTACTTTTAACTAACTTTGATATGGAAACAGTTTTCCCGCGCACGAAAAATGAGGTTGAGTCACTGTATGGGGGTACAATTTCAGTAAAACGAAAAATTTGAAGCATTTAACCGAAAAAAATGTCAAGGTTTTGACCGCTAATAATTCAGTCATTTATCGGATAGATTTTCAAATATGTTTTCAGAATCGATTGGAAATTATCTACGCGTCGATTCAAAGAGACACTATTGATTATTAACACAACTATTGAAAATCGAGAACGTTCTTTATTTAACCAAATCACGTCCAAGCACATTTTGGATTCCCCGCTTCCCTCTTATAAAAGCGCACCGCACCCTGCTTCTTCCCTCATTCTTCTTTTTGCCGTGACCTGTGAAACACGGTCGGCGAGCAAATTATAAAGAGTCCATTCGTGTCCTCAGTTTCAGTTTTCAATAGGACACGAATACAACAAACAACGCATTAGAACCGAAACCACGCATTTCAGAGCCGCAGCAACTAAAGCGCAACATTTGAGTGCACTAGCCAGCATGAATCGTTTTCGAATCGAGAATGGCTGAAGAAAACCGTACCAAAAGCGCTTGTTGATGTTGAAGCGCACATCGTCATCCCCACCGCAAACCTCATCGGGCGAGGAGGATTGCAACCAGTGCGCCGTCAAAATGTGTCCGTGTTACGTCAATTCAACAATTCAATCGGCTTTTCAGAGCCAAGAAATGTGTTTTAAAGAGTTATTTGTGTAATATTCTCTGATGTGTTTACCACATACTTGCTATAATCTCTTAATTCATCTCATAGCATCATACAATAACTGATTTATTACGAATAATTGACAATACGGCAATTTAAGGATGTTTCCGAGTGCAGTGCCGTTTTTTTTTTTAAAAGGGGGAAATCTGCAAACAGATCCCCTGAGCAGGTAGCTCAGGGAATGCGGGGATGACGCACCAACGACGACCCGCTAAAACCAGCCTATTCACTGTGCTTGAGCAATTCTTTTGGAATTGCTCAAGTGGTGAACAGTGCATCGACATTACCCTTGGCCTCAGACCCTTATCTCCCCGGAACCACCTTACGGTATTTCTTCGGGGAGGGGCCTGTGCATATAGCACAACACGTGTAGCAGAAGTAGCCTAGTCAAACTGCTTCTCCTAGCCGACTTGAACAATGTTACAAGGGATCAGCCTCGGCAGGGCTAATCCTCTTCAGTCAGCTCTTGGTTGGCGCGCCATAGGCGCTTCAATTCTAACATAATGTGAGTGACAGCCGTAGTTACTGCATTCCAGCACTCGGCATCCGCACACATACTCTCTATAATATTGTCGGGGGACGTGTCCCTCCGCATGTATTGAGCATGCGACCTCTCACAACAATGAAACGGGGGCAATCGAACACGACATGCTCCGCTGTTTCCTCCACACCAGCACAATTGGGGCATGCAGTGCCGTCGGGATTCAATAACAGCATAATGCTCATCTTGTACATCCCTTACCAATACATCAGTTTCATATAGCCTATTTCCCAGATAAGAAAACGAAGAATTTGAAAGGGGGAGCATCATTTGATGTTCTAAGGGTATAGAGCATACTTCCTTCGTTGAATTCAGTTTCATTCTGTTTTCGCTTTCGAGCTGGTAAGAGCTCCTCAAAACCTGCTCAGCTCCTCGCTACCAGAGGCCAGCTGTTGATCATCAAGCGTCGCAAATCCAGCATCCGGATTGTGAAATCGCTCAAGATTCCTGAATGGACTCGCGCTTCCAGAATTGGCCCCGCAGGAATCGGGGCGCAAAGGCAAGTTTGTACGAGATGGCTGAAGTAAATCGACAAAAGCCGCTTGTTGAAGCGCCCATAGTCATCGCCACCGTAAAACTCAACGGGCGAGGAGGATTTCAATCAGAGCGCCGTCAAAATGTGTCCGTGTTTCGCGAATTCAACCATTCAATCGGCCCTTTACAGGGCCAACAAATGTGTTTTAAAGAGTTATTTGTGTAATATTCCCTAATGTGTTTATCACATGTCTTAATTCATGTCATAGCATCATTCTATAACTGATTTATTACGAATAATTGACAATACGGCAATTTGAGGATGCTTCCGAGGACGCTGCTGCAGTGCCGTTGGGATGAGTGCTCAACATTTCACAACGATTGTAAAATAGAGTGGCATTTCAAACAGCGTCTTTGTTTTCCCATATTTTTATGGGAAAACTTCGATGACGAAAATTATCACATGTAACAAAATTGCACAATCGAGTCTGTCGTGTAGGGACGTTCCGATACTTCCGATATATCGAAATATCGATATTTTTCTTTCGATATTCGATACTTTTGTATCGATATTTCCTATTCGATATATCGATGATATCGATATTTCCCTCCGATATATCGTATACGAATATTAGGATGACAATTGTTAGGTTTTCTTCAAATATTATTCCTCTTTTGCATCTTATAAGAAGGTATTTAGGTCCGTATCGGTAAAGATACCCCAACCAGATGGAAGGAACTATGTGTTTCCTTGATATGATTTTCTATATCATCAATTGCTATTAAACACTGTTAAAAATAAGCAAGCAATGCAAACATGATGTCATGTAAATTCAAGTCTGAAATCATGTAAAAATGTGTTATATGTCATGTAATCACTCGGGATCCTGCTGGATTACATGACATATAATTGAAGTTTACATGACATATCATGTAAATATCCATGATATTCCACCCTCCAATTATGTGCAATATATGTCTCAGATATTTACACGTTTCGTTCGAACTGTGAACATATACCTTTGGTAGTTAAAATATTTATAAAAATCTAACACAGTTTGCACCAAATAAAGAAAATATATATCAAATCCTATTGTAACTATAACACAATCAAAATATAATGTGTTTCAATTATGTTACAAAATAACAAAATTATTGTAAGTTTTGTTATTCTCAATTTACATATGAGAGATCCAAACGAAAAAGGTATAAGTGATATTTTGGTTGATTTTGCGTTGAGTACATTGAAATTTTCTACTGTGCCTAAGCTCAAATAGTATTTTAGGTGTTTTTCAGTTAAACAGAAAAACATAACATAATTCGTAGAAGTTTGGCTTGTTTGGATCCAATACAATTTGTATAGAATGAAAAAGGCTGAAAAAAATGTCAAAGTCACTTTTTTTTATTAAACCCGGCTTTTGTCACTTACACCCCAATTCCAATTCCTTAAAATGCAATGCCTAAAATATAACAAATTTGGCTATAAATCTGTTACAAACATACAAAAAGTTTAAGAAAAAAACATCTCGATAACAACACTATATAAACTACAGTTATTTTCAACTGTTGGTAGATATGTTTAATAATCATATTATGTGATTCTGAAGAATTCCAAGAACTGTTTACGAATCTTAAGAAACTAAAGGGCAGTTTGTGATTTAAGATTTTGCGTCATTAAAATATATCATATGATATTCCGATATATCGATATTTTGAATCGATATATCGGTGGTATCGATACTTTGATTCGATAATCGTATCGAATCAAATATCGATACTTCTCAATATCGGAACGTCCCTATGTCGTGTACTAGACTGAAGACGGCCTTACAGTTGAGCTCGAAATACGTGTATCTGTCAAAGGATATAAACTCTAGTGGAATTTAATGGAATTGTACTAAATCGAGTTTTATAATCTACTTAAAATTGCACTATTGTAATCAGAACTTTACCTTCATAATAAATAAAACTAATGATTATCAATAGCTAAGTATTGAATATTTAGTAAATGTCAACCCTTCCAACAAATCATTCATAGCATTAGCATTTTCAGCCCAACACATCATTGGCACATACCCATTTCCCAGATTGGTCGATCAGAAAGAGAAGAACAGCTAAAGCCGCCTCGAATCTAACAATTCAATCGGCTCTTTCCAGGGCCAACGCATGTGTACTAAAGAGTTAATTGTTTAATATTTCCTAATACCACATACTTGCTATAATCATTTAATTCTTCTCGTAACATCATACAATATCTGATATGTTATGAATAATTGCTAATAGGAGCCTTCCTTAGCGAGTGGTTAGAGTCCGCGGCTACAAAGCAAAGTCATGCTGAATGTGTCTGGGTATGATTCCCGGTTGGTAATTTCGTAATGGAAATTTCCTTGACTTCCCTGGGCATAGAGTATCATCGTACCTGTCACACGATGTACGAATGCGAAAATGGCAACTTTGGCAAAAAAGCTCTTAGTTAATAACTGTGGAAGTGCTTATTGAACACTAAGCTGAGAAGTAGGCTCTGTCACAGTGGGGAGGTTATGCCAAGAAGAAGAAGAATTGACAATACGAAAAATGGATCATTGAAGGTAGTTTTTGTCAGTGCTCACCGCATCAAAACAAAGGCGTCACTGTATATGGAATTCAACATTGTGACAGCATTGCTGTTCTGTCAAACACACAAGGCTACGGTGGCGCTATCTATGCTTTCCATAGCGGCCGTTTTGGTTATTTTAATGATCCATTGAAATTTACGGTGGCGATGACGATATCGATGACTGGAGCACTTTTCCGAACGGAGAGCTTCTCATTGTTCTTAAATTCACCAACCGTTACATTCTGAATTATAACTAAAGGAAGGTTGCAAATATGACAATTGACTTAAATTCAAATGCAGCAAATCACATGGCGTAGTTAACGTCATGCGGTCGTGTCTTGTACACAACCCCCACTGATTTTTCAATACTAAAATTGTTTATTATTGGAAAATGTGCCATTGATAACGAAGTGTGTAGTTTGATTTTACCGAGCAAACGAATGGATTTACATGTTATACAACAATTCGATGAAGAGAAAATCTTTCTCTCAATCGTCCAATGGTGATAGTTTTTATCTTGGTCCATTCATTGCTTAGAAACAAGGAGCTATAGGATGATCAAAGTATTTTGGACAAAGCGTTACGCGTATATAATTTGGCCATTTATGCAAAATCAAATGGAAGTGAGCAAATTATATACGCGTAACGTTATTTTTAGCTCTTCAGCAGAATACCATCCCACAACGTCGCCAGAAATTTTTGCAGCTTGTTAAAATGTTTTCAGTGAACTGTATTTCTATTGCGCCTTGACAAAACTAAGTTATTATATTTTGGATTAGTGAGACAAAAACTGTATCAATATATGTGCTAAGTCTGAAAGCCGAGAGTTTTGTGTTGAATCATCTTTTTGAAAAATAAATCAACTTTCAGTTTGCATATAGATGGCAAATATCAAGACCCCCTTGTTAATGGCACATCGATCCCGATAGGGTAAATAAGCTCAGTCAGCCACTTCCAGTAGAATCGTTGCGAGAGCACATTCGATCGTCCATCGTTGAATACATAAGCCAAATGAGCGAGATACACAGCTTAGGTACCACAGAAGCAACAGGCAATAAATGGAAAACGTGTGTGCTGGAAAAGGCTTGTGCCGGCTGTAATATTAAGTTCACTGCCAGTGTAGTCTCTCAGAGGGTGCCTGAAAAATAAAATTTCGATTCGTCGCGTGGCGTGTTGGTGATGAGTATAATTTACAATTGAATAAATGATCTTGTAATATAACGACATGGGTGGGGTTGGACAAAAATAATAACGATATTCACTTAAAGCTAAAATCCTAGCGTAAATCAACGTAAATTGATTGTTTAAATAGTTCATATATTCTCGAAACACGCTCAAGAAGCATTTCAAATCGATGACTCGGAAGTTTTGGGGCCCAGATAGCCGTAGCGGTAAAAGAAAGATCAAGCTGAGGGTCGTGGGTTCGAATTCCACCGGTCGAGGATCTTTTCGGTTGGAAATTTTCTCGACTTCCAGGGCATAAGTATCATCGTACCTGCCACAGCGATATATGCATGCAAAAAATGGTCATTGGCAATAGTAAGCTCTTAGTTAATAACTGTGGAATTGCTCATAAACACTAAGCTGAGAAGCAGGCTCTGTCCAGTGGGACGTAGCGCCGGAAAGCAGAAGAAGAAGAAGACTCGGAAGTTTATAGATCAAAGAATATTTTGATCACGAAGAGAATTGTGAAATCTGCGATATTTAACATGATGTCAACGAATATTTTACATTTTTTTTGGCTGCAATAAGCTCACTTGTTATTTCATCTTAAGCAGCACTTATACTGAATATTGAAGCACTTGGAGCATAACTGAGAGGATTTTGAGATTTTTAGATGCCCAGATCAATACAGTACTCACCTGATTTTGTCAGCCCCCGATTTTGTCTACCCCCGAATTTGTCAGCTTTTTGACCCGATTTTGTCAGCCTATTTTAAATTTGTCAAAAAAATTGTTATTGCCATGTTTTACCACGTTTACATTAAAATTGATGATGATGTTTGATGTCATGCACGCATGGGCGTAGCCAGGGGGGGGGGGCAATGGCAATGCTTTTATTAAGTGTTAAAAATCGATATTACCAATTTAAGGGAGGGGGAGCCCCTGTTAAAAAACTGGATACGCGCCCATGACCATCACCCTCTGAAAAGTCCATGTAACACTGTAAAACGTCAAAATTTGAAATACAGGAAAAAGACCCGATTTTGTCAGGTTCCCCATTTTGTCAGCCTAGAATTCATCGTGGGGCTGACAAAATCGGGTCCTTACTGTATGACGTTTGAGATCATATTTTGAAATGCGGTCTCGATTCGAATAAAGGTTTCCAATTTGTTGAATACTTGATATTATTCAACCACCATTTACCTATGGTGCACAAAGGAATCTATAATTATTTTATTGCTTGGTGTTTAGCAATGTTGGAACATTTATTGTTTTTATTGTAAATTGTGTTTTTGTGAGTTGAATTTATTGTAACGTATATAAATTGAACAGGCTAGTCGTTCTAGTGTTCATTTACTATAAGATGGTGTGAATACATAGAAGGAAAAATACTGAAATGCGTTATTTAGATACTATGCTTCTAATTCATGATGATCATTTTCATAACAATCAGTGCGCATCGTACCTTCGTGCTGTGCGTACACGAATTCTCTCTGCTTTTGGAAGTTAAACAGTACTTTTCAGTGCTACTAAAACAGTGCTTTTCTGTACTTTTTTTTCTACTATTGATCCCTTTACGATCCTTTTTTAGACCCGTACCTTCGATTTTTCGTTGGACCTGTTGGCGAAAGCAAGCGGTGGTAATCCTTCTTGGTCACGTCTTTTTTCGTTTATTCACTAAACATGGTTGCAACTACAAACAAAAGGAAGGGCGAATATCTGAATTCACAACTTCCTTCCAAAAAAGTGGCTTACGCGCCACTCCCGAGGGAGACCACTTACCGGAGTATATAAGTTTGCCCGATCGAACTGAACCCTTCAGGGAAGGTTACCCAAATGAATGAGCGGGAAACAAGCTGGCTGATCAGGAAAACGAAATGCCTCACGACCAAATTGCAATTTGCGACCTGCAAATAAAAAATTAGTGTGCGTAAAGGTGATTTTCGCCGACGGACAAAGTAGTGCTCGCGATGGTTATCATCACGGGAAACAAGACTCAAACCCCTCGAACGAATCTTCGTTCAATTTAGAAAGCTGTCTGGTTAACTCTGGCTAGGGCCTAGGGGCGAAATTCACCATGCGCATTAAAATGAACGGGTACTCACGATTTTGAACTATTACTTGCGTGGAGGCATCGGGCGGTTGCTGCTGTTGCTGCGGCACCTCACATGGCCGACACGCGGTTCTCCTCCGAACTTCGCTTCTACTGCTCGCTTATCGGGATGCCGTTCTCAACGGCACTTCACACGGGATTCGTGGTCTTGCTCGACGGAGAACAGCCGTCACATCGGTGGTCGTCACTAACGATGGCTCAGTCCGGTAGCGTGCGTGACTTTCATGCGGGGGTCACCGGTTCGGACGCTCAACGGAAACTTCACTGGTTGATGACACGGAAATATGCTGGGTTGCGAAATGTCGGTCCGAAACCGAATCGCTCGCTGTTGCCGCCCCTGCAAAGGGCGTGGGTTGACGTACGTTTGCCTCTCCGGCCCACGTGTACCGCCGGGAAAACTCCGAAGCTGGAAAGTGGGTCGAAAACGGTCGCTAACTACCCAGACAACCAAAATGTACGTATAACGAAATCACATGGAGGCTCTATATGTGCAAAATTTACTTAAGATGTCACGAAAAGGCCTTCTACGTACAAAAATGGAGGCGATATGCGTGCATGTATTATGTGATGAATAATAACATACAATGCGAGTGTATAAATATTCAACCGAACCAACCTGTGATCTTATGCGACTTAACTGATGATAACAAATGTTCATTTGACAGCTGCTACGGATTGATGCGACTTACTTTGTACGAGTGTACGAGACGAAAACAAAAATGTATAACATGAACTCAGAAAAGAAAGTGTTTTATGCGAGGAAACTCATCAAACTGACGAGTTTATCCACGGTGTTTTGCGGGTTTGATGTAATTAGTATGAATAAACGAGTTGTAACGTGAACTTACATGCGATTTCTGGTTGTCTGGGTAGGGGGTGGTGTGACGGGCCTTGCAATTGCCATGAACCTAGTTGGAAAGAACGTCGCACAATACGGGATATTCAGGACTTACACCTTGAACACATTATTCAACACCTGAATTACCTGTCGCATCAAACTAGTCGCACTAAAACCGCCAACTCACACAAATCACTTTTAAAGCATTTGACTTTGCCTTACTGAGCTACTTGAGGGATTCATATGGAAAGAAACTAAATTAGCAAAATTCAAAGGCTTTTTCACGTTTAATTTAGTTCACTTGAACTATACACCACGGCGCGGTTAAACTAAACTTAGACCGCTCTCGCCTCTTCCGCAGACCAGAAACGAAGTAAGAGTCTAGTTCAAGATCCTCAGAATAGGCGCGAGATTTGCAAATCTTCGTCGCCGGAAATTACGCGAAGTCTACGAAGTCGCGAAGGTCAAAAATCGCCTTCACGCATAGTTACTTTCTTTATCCGACGGGAGGAAGCATTCAATTTCCCTAAGTGGACACGATCATCCAACTCGCTGCCCAATCGAAGTTTTATAAAAGACTTACGGGGTCAACGATACTTGAACCACAGACAAACGGACGTAAACACTTAGAACGAATCGCGATCAAAATCATAGTTGAGAGAACATGTACGCCAATGCTAAAAACCGGTGTGTTTGGCCGATGGGCCAACAGATAGCGGTAGTGTGTATACGTCAAACGGAACAAAAACGATGCGAGCGCTGCGGGTGGTGGATTGACCACATACAATAATATTTGAATCGACCGTTAAAAAGGTGGTCGACGGACAACGATTAGAGTGTGACGTCTGTTTGTCTGTGCTTGAACCCAGGTCGATGCCCCGAGCCTGGAACACACGGTCTTCTGCAAAAGGATCGCTTAGCTGTCGATTTACGCTCAGGGCCAGTATCGAAACAGGGAACTCATTCTACAAATGGTATGCGAAGTGGAGCAAATGAACAAATGAACTCGAATCCAATATTTCAATCAAAGTGAGTGGTCTATATACAGGGGGTAATTCAAAATCAAATTCAACATAAGGAAATTATTATGTACAACTTAAACTAATATTCATTCAAATTCAATAATTCGTGGTACCGCCAACAAGGGGAATCAAGGTTTCCTTCCAAATAGCAAAGAAAGGAGACTGTCGCGTTTTTGCCGGAAACTCTTAAAGATCGCGAACTACTTCTCAAACATTTGAAAAAAGAAGCACATTTTTTTACTTATGACGACAAAACTGAACGTTTTGTTCAAAGTCCTCTTGAAAGGTCTCTCAAGTGACTATAAGTCACCTGAAGAGATCAAAAATGGAATAAAAGATTTACTTGGTTTCTTCCCAGTCCAAGTGATCATTTTGAAAAAGAGAACCTAATCTGGCATTGTTCGGAAAGGGCTTTCTCAAGAATATTATTTAGTTCACTTTTAACAAAAAAGATCTAAATAATATTAAAGCTTTAGAAAAAGCTAGACTTATGTTCGATGTCCGTGTGACATGGGAACATTTCCAGAAACCTGGAGGAAATTACCAGAACCCCACTCAGTACCGTCGGTGCCAAAAGCAGGGTCATGGTACAAAAAATTGCCGCATGATTTGCGGGAGATTCTTCTCACGCTAAGGACATCTATCCAATGAGGAAGTTGCCACCAAAGTTTGCTCAAATTGCGCGGGAAATCATAAGTCAAATTTTTGGGTTTGCCCTTCGCGCAGGCGAGTCGTCGAGGCTCGTGCCAGGTAGATGAACAGTAATATCCTTTACGATGACGGTCGTTTCCGGAATTTGCCTGGTAGAGTATCGAACAATGCTCATTTTTCTGCTAACGATCGCTGATTAAGAATCATACCATCAAGAAGATCATAATCATGCTTATTCACGAACTAATGTTAATCCGTCGGGTTGTCGTTCGAATTTTTTAATTTCGAATGTATCTACGCATGGAAAATCTTTTGCCGATATCGTAGCAGGTAATTTGAACTCCTCCCCTATTCGTATTATGAGTACCCATTTTACTTGTATCAAATCATATGGAAAAAACCCTGCCGCACAGGAAACTTCTGCTCCGCCTCTTCATCTACCGAAAACTAATGGGGAAATCATCAAATGTACATACTTTAAGTGATATGTATCATTCTGATTTTATTTTCTAAACTGAACAATTGAATCTAATGATTGATACAATGTTCAAAGCCACCACTATGACTGAAGCAGTCCAAGTAGGTGTAAAATTTACAAATCAAATTGTTATTGGATTACGTTTTTTAAATGAATCCAAATAATAATTTAAATATTTTAAATTGGAATGCTTGTTCTCTGAATGGTAAAGAGGACGAGCTGTTTAATTTTCTTACAGCTAATAACGTGCATATAGCAGTTATTACTGAAACATATTTAAAACCTGGATCCAAACTTAAAAGAGATCCTAACTTTTTTTGTTTATCGTAACGATCGACTAGATGGGGCATTTAGGGGAGTTGCAATCATCATTCATAGGCGTATACGACATCAACTGTTTTCGTCATTTGCAACCGAAGTTTTTGAAACTTTAGGTGTTTCTGTTGAAACACAGCTTGGCAAATATACTTACATAGCTGCCTATTTGCCTTTTCAATGCTCTGGGCAGCAAGTGAATTTGCTTCAAACTGACTTGCGTAAATTGACTCGCAATAAGTCCAAATTTTTTTTGTCCTTAGTGACTTCAATGCCAACATCGGTCATGGAATAATTCTCAAAGTAATTCCAATGGCAGAATTTTATTTGATGAGTGCTCTTTAGGATATTGCTCAACTCAATACCCTGATAGCCCTACATGTTTTTCCTTATCTAGAAATCCATCTACGATTGATTTTGGTCTTAACCGACTCATGCTGATTTTGGGTTCTGATCATGTCCCTGTTACATTTCAAATATGTAGCGATTCTCAATCCTATCATCTCCACCTTCAATTATTTTTCGAGAGACTGGAATATATATGAAAATATATTGACTCTAATCTTGATGTTATCATTTTTTTACAAACGAAACTTGATGTTGACAATGCTCTTGAAACTTTAACAAATTCCATTGTTGAAGCCAGGAGCATTGCAATTCCAAAATGTGAAAGTAAAATTTGAATCCATGATTATAGACGATGAACTTAAACTCTTAATACGTCTTAAAAAACGTGAGGAGAAAGCTGTTTCAACGCACTCGCGATCCTGTTAATGAAAATTATATGGAAATAAAGAAACTTTTTTTCACAATTAACCCCTCTACCGCAGCTTCATTTTTACCCCAAAAAAAAATATTCAAATCGCGATATTTGTTTGTTTCTCGATATTTTTGCACCATTTTTTTTTTTTTACAAAATCTCAAAAAAACTCTTCTATTTTTAAGAAGCCGTGTTAATATTAATCATTTTGATCTGGTTTTGAAGATATTCCAATGTTCATTGGGGGACCGACATTCTCATATAAATGTCTTGTGGCCATTTTGTTTTTGGTCAATTTATCAAAAAAAAAAAAAAAAAAAAAATAGGAAAAGGGTTAATTCATTAATTTCATAACACTGAAAAGAAATATATATGATACCCACACATCTCCTACTAACGCTTTTTATATCAATAATTCACAAAAATTTTAGTTACTTGCAACATATTAAGAACTCCCATCCACCCCTTTCAGCGATATGATATATTTGTAAATAGGCCCTGTGCGATTAAATAGAATACGTAGAATATTGCTTAGTTTTGTCCTGTCAGCACATTAAATGAAATCAGAGAGGTTGTTGCTTATGAAGTGGCCTTCTTTGAGGTGCAAAAAAAATAGCACAAAAGTCAGAACTGAAAAAAGCAGTTTTCTCCTTTTAAAACAAGAAATTGATGACAATAAAAACACACAGCCTTTTTATTTGGCAAACCAAAGAGCTGTTGTGTTTTTATTTTCTTTCGATTTGTCTATTTAAAAAGAGAAAACTGCTTTTTCAGTTTTGACTTTTGCATAAATTTTACTTGGGCCTTAAGGTCAAGGCAAAGACAAATAAGACCTCTATGTCCCTTGTAGTTGCCCAAAATTTTATGGCTTATAAGGTAAATCTAGAATGCGTGAAAAGTGTATCTGTCAAACTTGGGTACCTTTTTGCACTACCAAGGGACCAAATGCAGTACTAGATGTGGTTACCCAATCTGAGCCCGAGTGGGACGGACCTGGTCAAGGTGAATCGATATCACATCATAAATCTTCATGACACACAAATCCAAAAATCAGGGAGCAATTAAGTTGAGAACTTAATTGCCTACTTACTGGTGGTAACAAATCGATAAAATTTTCAACGTGAACCGCTGTCTGTTTTTTCTTTGACGTTGGATAACGTCTTACGGCAACATACTGGGGTACAATTTCGAAAAACGAAAAATCGCTCGCGTTCACGAAAAGTGGTTAGATTTTGACTGTTAATAACTTACTAACGCCCGCATACATTTTCAAGATTCTTGCACCAATCGATTGCAAATCTTTCTACGAATCTACTCAAATAATGAAAACTATTGATTTTCATGACTAAACTATTGAAAAATAGGTAAAATATCGAGGCATGTCTTATTTTTCATAGAAAAGCACATTTTTCTTGCTGTTATAAGGTTTTGACGTTTTGAAGTTTCATGTGCCGTAATTTCGGGTGAAATTGATCATTTTTCATGGTTTTTCGTGTCTGTTTTCAATCATGTTGAAAATGCCAAACAACTGAATACAAGTACGACGGTCAACCTCTTTGGCTCATGTGCCGAAATGTTATAAACAAATGTGGTTTAGTGCTAAAAATCATCCCTTAAATAGAAAATCGGGGAATCCCATTTCGGGGTGAAATTGATCACTTGTCAATGCGATTATTGTTATTTTTTGAAACGACTCTACATAATGAATATGAGCTCCCTGAATTCGAATATTCTTGCAAAATGCTTAATAATGCAATATGTAAAGAAATAATGATAGTTAATTTCAAGAATTGTGATAAAAACGCCTAGATGTAGGCAATTTCTTAAGGAAAAACCGGATATCCAACAGAAATTTAATTATTTCAACCGTATGAGCTAATTGGTACCAGTTTAGAAGATGAAATCGGGCTCGGGGATATATTTTAAGCATCCTTACAAACTTTACTTACAGTGACCCACAGTTATGGATCAACTAAGGGTCATTTTTCATAACAAAATATGATTAAAACACATGGTGATACTGTACAAATTAAAATTACCTTCCTGACCATGCAGAAAATAGTTGTTTTCGAGAATACAGCTCAAAAATTCTCGTTATTTACCAAAAAGTGTCGATTTCAATAGAAATTCCAAACGATGTCCACTCAACAGATGTGGATCAGTGGAGAGGAGGATTCTATTATGGATCAAATCGACTCATATCATGGATCAAAACACTATAACAGCAATTTATCTGCGAAGTAAACAAATGGTGTGTTAGTGAAAGCATACGTTTTGGCGTTTCTTTCGGAATCGTCTTATCTTTGATTCATAACTGTGGTATGGTTTCAATGCCCCAAAGATATGAATCAACGCTTCTGGGAATACGGTTGACATTTTATTTCATACGGACGGAAAAAATATACTTAAGCATATTATGATTGATTACGATGCTGTACAGATTTATGGTTAACGTAGGTAAAATGTGTTCTGCTAAATTGCACCTGTATTTGATGAGATATTCCCGTTTTATTCCAACTCTGATCCATACCTGTGTGCTATCCATAATTGTGGGGTGACTGTACTTTTGAAAAATTCCGTTGTCATCGTCGCTACCTACATGCAAATGCATGCTAGAGCGATCAGAGTATCAATTTGTCAAACAAGAGCTAAAACTAATCAGCAAACAGCTAACTAGAAAACTAATCAACCAACATTATAATTGATAAATAAATTAATAAATCAATTAATAGTTATAGATGAAGTGTCTCTGGTTGTAACTCTTTTACATTGAAATGACCCATTTTGTTTGAAATTGTGCTGCAATTCAATTGAGGCGCGTTCTCCACGGATACGACGAGTCAGTTGGATGTCCTTCGGTATGATGTCTCTACATTTCTCCGGATACCACTACGAAGCAGAAAAAGTTCTTCATGGTGCGGAACTTCTTCGAGTATAACGGTTCTATCGGTGTTGAAGTGTTATCCGAACCAAAACTTACACGACAGATTTTCTGTGCTAACACACAATGTCCACAATAGGGACGGAATTGACATGCAACAAATAATATGAAAATTGATTGGATTTTATAGCATAGAAATCTCTCATAAGTTTGTGCCGGTCTCGAGCCAGGAAATAGATGAAGCTAACGTTACTTCTTACTTTTTCTTGAATATTTTAACTGTAGCTTCAATTTAATCTTCACCTAAAATAATTGAACGTTTATTTAATTTGTGCTGCTTGACTCATCCAATGAATATAGTACATATTGAAGTTAATATTCATTTTATTTTCCATGTTTCAGTTGTCGGCAATGGCAGAACAGTTATTTACGTATACGTGACGTGATCGCAGCTATGAAAGATCTTTTTTGGGTTTATTCACAAATTTCATAACGCCAAAAATGGCCATTTTCGACACCCACCCATTCCCTTGTAACACTTTTTGCATGAATATTTTACAAATTTTGTTGTGAGCCGTAACAGCACGAGGACACCCACCCACCCTCTTCAGCGTTATGAAATTTGTGAACGGGCCCTTTATGATTCATTTTGTCCATAATTTTATGTACCGTAAAACGGGTAATTTGATAGTTTTTTCGAAAGAAAACTTGAATATTTTTTTGCATGCTGTTTCAAAGATTTACAATTTATATTTTTAAAACAAGTAACTGGGCATCTAGCTATCGATTACAGTCGATAAATTGGCAAAATATTCATTTTGAATGGATGTATTATTTTTCATATAATCGAAAGATGGTTTTTGTTTTGGGGTAACTTTGATAATGAGTATGATTCGAACAAAATTGAATGAATAACGAACATTTGTATGGCATTGGCATTACTTCTAGGCGTTTAACGTTATATGGAAATTTCTGACTTAGATTACAAAATGGGTTCCAGGGAGACGTTATTCAGTTCTATGATAACTAGGCGCTATCAAAGATAAGTGGCCAAACTATTCAAAACTACATCAAATAGTGATCGTAGAACAGATTGTTTGTAAGCGTTTTGAAAATGCTAAAATTGGTGGTAAATTTTTTTAAATTCGTTAAAAAGCCTAAAATGTTCTTGATTTAAATGAAAAACCACTCTTACATTGAATGTCATACTAATATTCTTTAGTTTGCATTCGTTTTGCTTAACTGATTCACAGAAAATTATGATATTTCATTTAGTATGCGGTGGGGTTATGCAACTATCAAAGTTACCCGCATTATCAAAGTTACCGTAATCCGGGGTAACATTGATCAGCGGGGTAAAATTGATCGCAATGACCCTCTTCGTAAAAAGCTCGAATCAAAAATTTGTTGATGAAATATTTTCAATGCATGAATGGCGATTCCTCTTTCTTAAATCATGAGCTAATACACAATAAGGTTTTTGCGAAAATAAAGTTGTGTTCATGCGTAATTTTTTCAACTATTGTAAACAATGATTTTCATGATTATGGATGACACCATAAAAGAATCATGTCTCACATGAGATCTGTAAACGATATGAGCAAGAAGAAATGCGTTGTTACTAAAAATGACATCGTCGAAAACGAACTCCGTTGTCAAAATTTCCATAAATATGTTCAAAAAAAACATAATTCACTAATTATTATAAAGCGTGAAGAAATTCCTTTAGGAAATTGCATACATTTAGGCGTATTCCACAATTCAAGGTGTTTTTTAATTTTTAAAATATACTCAAGAGTAAATGACTTATAAGAGTTTGACCTTCATATTCGGCTTCAGGGACCATGATTTTAGTAAGTAAATGATATTTTCAATATTACCGAACGATGTTTTCATGGTGTGATCAATGTTACCCCATATCAGCTAAATCAAAAACTCACTTAAAACATTTTTTAAACATGCTTTAAACTTTCAGAAAACAAAATACAGTACCGTAAAACGGGGTAACTTTGATATATGCGGGTAACTTTGATAGCGCAAGACCCCAATATATTAAACAAAAACGAAGTTTCTGTCAATCAGTTAAGAAAAACGAATGCAAAAGTAAAGAGTATTAGTATGACACTTCATGTCAAAGCTATTTTTGTTGGAAATCAAGTGCATTTGAGGGATTTTTATGCTAATATTAAAAATTTACAAGATTTTAGCATTTTTGCAACGCTTACAAACAATCTGTTCTACGACCACTATTTGATAAAGTCACAATGAGTTTTGTCACTTACCCATGACAGTCTAGTTATAGTAGAACATGAATTCGGTCTCAAATCTCTTAGCGAAATCCATTTTCACAAACTGGGACCATTTTTTGTAATCTAAGTCAGAAATTTCCATAATAGCGTTAAACGCCTACAGGTATGCAACGCCCTACAAATGTTCCGTAATTCATTCAATCTTGTTCGATTTATACTCCATTATCAAAGTTACCCCAAAACAGAAAACCGACTTTCGATTACACAAAAAATTATATATCCATTCGGACTAAATCTTTTGGCAATCTATCAAGTGGCAATCGATAACTAGAATGTCAGTACTTGTTTTTAAAAATATAAATTGTAATTCTTTGAAACAGCATGCATAAATATTGAAGTTTTCTTCGAAAAATCTATCAAAGTTACCCCGTTTTACGGTACATAAACACGAGCAATGGGTGGCAGTACTTGTTTTTAAAAATATAAAATTTGCAACACATGCATTTTTAATTCAAATGTTTAAGAAATATTCAAAAAAAATGTCAATGTTACCCCGGATTACGGTACCCCGTTTTACGGTACGTAAAAGCTTTGTCAAAGTTCTTGGAGCTAGTCCAAGAATATTTTCTAAAAATCACCACCTTTGTAGCGTTAAAATCGGCTGCTAGCCGCGTAGGCCAAAGGCAACGAAAAGTGAGAAAAGGCTTTGACCAGCCAAGTGATGTGTATGATATGGTGGTGACCAATCGATTAAGTTTTTTAGCTCAAACAGGTGTTCGATTCTCCAGATTTGTGCTTTTAAAAATTTGAAGTTTGGCTTCGATTCATCTTCACCTTAACATGCGATTATTTGTTGGATTACTTTATTAAATGATAGAATAGCTGTTGGAATACTTTATTAAATGAAAATAGCGGTATTATTGATTTGCGGTGTTCTACAATAGCATTCCCATGGCACGAGGGGCTTAAGACCAAATTCTTTGTTTGATTAATTGCCGAATACCTTTGAAAAAGTTAAAATTATGTGGATTGACTCAGAATTTAAACATAGCTGTAAAAGAGACGTGTTTGCGGATCAATGAGTAGTTTCTTATTTTTCATGAGGAAATTAAATAAATATTACAGGTGGCTATCGGATCCCTATTTTTAATTTCCAGGCTTTTTCCTAGTATTGTAATCATTTTTTCTCGGTTGCTCTTCTAATTTGTAATGTTATGATTTTACTTCTTTATTTGAAATAAAGGCATTTTTTGGAGCAATAAAATTTTAACTAGCATATACAGTGGGATTCCGTTTTTGGCAACAAAGTTGAATTTTCAGTTGCCAAAAACGGAACCGTGCCAAAATTGGAACCCATATTTTAAAATTTTATTTTTCAACTATTGGTTTAGAAAACATCATCACAATGTTAAAACATCATTTTTATGGAATCATAAGGCGTTAAGACTTCGAAAAGGTTCACTTCGAAGCATTTTCCCGAAGGGTTATACTATGCTATGAATCTATAGCCCCGTAATGTTAAATCTGGCAAACATTTTTCTGGTGGCGTATTTACGTCTCAACGTCTTCAATTATTTTTTAGAAGCATTATGTATAATTTTTGTATAGGAGCAATAATCGCATAAGTGACTTTTATAGAAGAACTGAACATTTTCTTAAAACTATGAAAAAACATGATTTTTTCTTTTTACTTTGTTTCAAAGACGTATTTGCGAATCAAAAGCTCTTAGAAATGCAAAAGCTAGATATATGTTTTATACCTACCTTATGAAATCAACTGAAATATACAGGATCCTGTTATGAAACCTCAAGAACCTTATAGGAATCTTCAGGTTCTCATAAGAAATCCACACAAAAACGCATGAGCTCTGATGCATCTTGCTAAGCATCCGTAGGATTTCGCATAGAGTTCTCAGGATCTTGCTTAGGAATTTGATAGGAGTTAACATCTTGGAATTCCGCTGCAATTTTGCTGAATATTCTCAATTCTCCGATGAAAAATTTAAAAGTTTATTATTATTAGGCTACCACTAGCACACCTCAAATCCCTCTAGGAACCTTTTCAAAATCCCCAAGATTTCGCCGGAAGTATTGAAAATACTACTAGAAATTCACATTATCCCGCTTAAAAATACAGACGCCCTAGAGTTTATTAGGAATCACCAGATTTTGGACATAATCCTCCATGACCAATTATACACTCTAAGGTCCCTCAACAAGCCCTCAGTGTCCACTTTGGAATCTGCAGATATCCTCATGAATGCGTTAAAATTTCCGAAAAGTCCCAAAAAGATCCAAGAATCCCTTAATGATTCTCCAGGGTCAGTTAGGAAACTCATAGACTTAGCTCGTGGGGGCCCAGATAGCCGTAGCGGTAAACGCGCAGCTATTCAGCAAGACCAAGCTGAGGGTCGTGGGTTCGAATCCCACCGGTCGAGGATCTTTTCGGGTTGGAAATTTTCTCGACTTCCCAGGGCATAGAGTATCTTCGTACCTGCCACACGATATACGCATGCAAAAATGGTCATTGGCATAGTAAGCTCTCAGTTAATAACTGTGGAAGTGCTCATAAGAACACTAAGCTGAGAAGCAGGCCTGTCCCAGTGGGGACGTAACGCCAGAAAGAAGAAGAAGAAAGAAGACTTAGCTCGTAAGGAACATTTTGATGATGCTGAGACCCGTATCCTTGATTAACAGTCTTGACAGAATTCTGGATCGTCTCTCAACAAATCTAACTCCTTACAGAGTTATTGAAAAAAGGAACGTAGCTTTAAATTGTTGACGCAGAAAGATCAATATACACACCAATACCACCACCAATATAAAAAGTTAAAACACTCTCAGTCATATTTATCGCACGCTTCAATGATATTCTTGAGAATAAATTGTAGTTTGGACTGTATTCGCATTTGTCATGTTATTTAATGAAATTTATTAAAATTTATGATACGCGACATTTTGCTGTACATATTTGTAACTATTACTGCGGTGTTTTTTTCAACATCGATGATTGTTAAATCCATAATTATAAAGACAGTGAGCCAAACAGATGAAACAAAATTTCTGATTGTAACTCTGTGTGAGTCATAGATTTTTTGTTGCTCTTATGTCGGTGCTGGTGCTTTGTTCAAACAAGCTGTTCCAAATCTGAAGTACAGTGTTTTTTATTTTAGCACCTACTGGCAGACTCAAGTGGGCTGGTCACTCAATATGAATGCCTAAGAAAAGATATTGGTCTTTAGTTGAGCTACTGGTGGAGATTATTGGCCTCATGAAACGTTGCCAATGAATGACCAATGACCATTCTGAAGTAAAAAAGCGCGTACGCGAGTCCTTAGTAGTTCGTGAGATTTGGGGAAATATTGACGAAAAATGGAGCTCTGGAATGTAATCGGTGTGGAGTTGACATGCTATTTAAATGACTAAAGCAACAGACACGATAATATTTACAAAAAATTACAAATTGTAATGGTATTGAAAAATGTTGCCAAAAAACGGATCCATTTTGTTGCCAAAATCGGAGGGTGCCAAAATCAGAGCATGCCAAAAACGGAGCATGCCAAAAACGGAATCCACTGTAACTGCATGTTAATTTTGATTCAATAGGTTGAGAAAAAGATTTGAAGAGCACGTAAAAACAAAGGTGTTTTATACATGAGATTTTTGAAAAACCGCTTCGAGCATCCATGCTTCGAAAATAATACTTGATACAGCGTGTCCAATTTTTAACAGCAGATCTCAACAATTCGAGGGAGACATTTATTTTTTTGCGTTTAAAACTTAGAACATCTTTATTATTATCGTCGACGAATATAATTTCTTGAAATATCACCGTTCTGTATCATGAATGACATGCGTTCACTTCTTGAACAAGCGAGAATGGTTGCTTAGTAGAGATGGTCGGGTTTCACATTTTTCAAACCCGAACCCGACCCGTACCCGACTAATTTATTTCTTTAAACCCGGACCCGACCCGAACCCGAGACAATAATTGGAGAGTGAACCCGAACCCGACTCGAACCCGAAAGTATTTCGCTGTTCTAACCCGAACCCGACCCGAAACCCGGAAATTTTTGGTGAGAAAAACCCGACTAAATCCGAGTTCGAAAGATGGTAAATTCATCGTTTCTGATGCATACGGAAAGTTTTAGGTTGCACTCTGTTCATAATTCTCACTAAACCCGACCCAAACCCGACTGAACCCGAGTTTTTTTAAGCCCGAACCCGACCCATACCCGATAATTTTAATAACCTTCAAACCCGACCCGAACCCGAACCCGAAAAATTTCAAAGTTTCAAACCCGAACCCGACCTGAACCCATCGGGTTCGGGTTCGGGTCGGGTTCGGGTTTAAAAACCCGAGACCCGACCATCTCTATTGCTTAGATCACAACTATATACCAGAAATTGGTAAAAGCGCACCACAAATTTCTTACAAAAATCAGGCTAAGCCAGATATATCTCCAATGAGAAAAAAAGATACCTAAAGGTGCATTTACATATGAGGGGGTTAGAAGCAAAGGGGGTAAGTGACAAAACCAAGTTTTGAGAAAATCGACTATGGAGTTTTTCAGCATTTTTTCATTCCATACAATTGTATGGGAGCCAGAACAACTAGACAATCTTCTAAGAATTATGTTATTTTTCCTGTTGGACGGAAAAATCATCCAAAAATACCACTGAGAAAGCTTGGAACTGTAGAATATGTTGTCATACTTAACCCAAAGCCGAAAAATATGTCACTTGCACCCCTTTGCGTTTGGGCCCCTCATATATCAGCTACGGATTATCATACACAATTGACATACACGGCTACAGTAGATGAGATTGATAATATATGCAGTGTGCTTCCGATTAAAATTATTTCGTCAGGATTAGAAAACTACTATTTAATATACATTCAACTCTTCTAACAAAAAAGTTAGGATCAGATTGGGTTATCTTTTTTCATGATGATTACTTGGACTGGGGAAAATCCAAGTAAATCATTTATTCCATTTTTGATCTCTTCAGGTGACTATATAATCACTTGAGAGACCTTTCAAGACGACTTTGAACAAACGTTCAGTTTTGTCGTCATAAGTAAAAAGTAAGAGGTTGTTTCCGAGATACAACCGCCAAGTTGACGTTGGATAACGTTAGCTTCATCTATTTCCTGGCTCGAGACCGGCACAAAACTTATGAAGACATTTCTACTGATAAAAATCCAATCAATTTTCATATTATTTGTTGCATGTCAATTCCGTCCTATTGTGGACATTGTGTGTTAGCACAGAAAATCTGTCGTGTAAGTTTGGTTCGGATAACACTTCAACACCGATAGACCGTTATACTCGAAGAAGTTCCGCACCATGAAGAACTTTTTCTGCTTCGTAGTGGTATCCGGAGAATGTAGAGACAAAATCTGCGATTCCAGAGCTCGGCCGTCATGGTCCTGCAGGAAGCGAATGGCCTATCTGATCGGTTTGTTTAGGATTACCAACCTGTGCGCGATCCAAGCCAAGCGTGTCAGCATCATACCGAAGGACATCCAACTGACTCGTCGTATCCGTGGAGAACGCGCTTAAATTGAATTGCAGCACAATTTCCAACAAAACGGGTCATTCGATGTAAAAGAGTTACAACCAGAGACACTTCATCTATAACTATTAATTGATTTATTAATTTATTTATCAATTATAATGTTGGTTGATTAGTTTTCTAGTTAGCTGTTGCTGATTAGTTTTAGCTCTTTGTTTCACAAATTGATACTCTGATCGCTCTAGCATGCATTTGCATGTAGGTAGCGACGATGACAACGGAATTTTTCAAAAGTACAGTCACCCCACAATTATGGATAGCACACAGGTATGGATCAGAGTTGGAAAATAAAACGGGAATATCTCATCAAATACAGGAGCAATTTAGTAGAACACATTTTACCTACGTTAACCATAAATCTGTACAGCATCGTAATCATTCATAATATGCTTAAGTATATTTTTTCCGTCCGTATGAAATAAAATGTCAACCGTATTCCCAGAAGCGTTGATTCATATCTTTGGGGCATTGAAACCCATACCACAGTTATGAATCAAAGATAAGACGATTCCGAAAGAAACGCCAAAACGTATGCTTTCACTAACACACCATTCGTTTAACTTCGCAGATAAATTGCTGTTATAGTGTTTTGATCCATAATATGAGTCGATTTGATCCATAATAGAATCCTCCTCTCCCACTGATCCACTCTGTGGGGTGGACATCGTTTGGAATTTCTTTGATTGAAATCGACACTTTTTGGTAAATAACCGAGAATTTTGAGCTGTATTCTCGAAAACAACTATTTTCTGCATGGTCAGGAAGGTAATTTTAATTTGTACAGTATCACCATGTGTTTTAATCATATTTTGTTCTGAAAAAATGACCCTTAGTTGATCCATAACTGTGGGGTCACTGTAAGTAAAGTTTGTAAGGATGCTTAAAATAATATCCCCGAGCCCGATTTCATCTTCTAAACTGGTACCAATTAGCTCATACGGTTGAAATAATTAAATTTCTGTTGGATATCAGGTTTTTCCTTAAGAAATTGCCTTACTCTAGGCGTTTTTTATCACAATTATAGAAATTAACTATTCATTATTTCTTTACATATTGCATTTTAAGCATTTTGCAAAAATATTCGAATTCAGGGAGCTCATATTCATTATGTAGGGTAAATTATGTATTTTGGACAGGCTAAGGATATGGCTGGGAAACGGCGGTCAATTAACTGCATTAGATACTAATATTTTATTACGTAATGATACTTATAATGCTTAATGCTCATTGTTCTTTTGAGTTTCCTGGGAATAAAAAGCTTACAAACTGTATGTTTAGCTTGCAAAATAGCGTTTTTTGACGACATGTCTGTTAATAAGATCATTTCGGCAACCAAATATACATTTTGGACACCCTCATGTG
>NW_018734912.1:0-28575 GCF_002204515.2 Aedes aegypti
CATTGGTAAGTGACGAACTCATTATGACTTTATCAAATAGTGGTCGTAGAACAGATTGTTTGTAAGCGTTGCAAAAATGCTAAAATCGAGTAAATTTTTAACAATTGCATAAAAGTCCTCAAATGCACTTGATTTCGACGAAAATAGCTTTGACATGAAGTGTCATACTAATACTCTTTACTTTTGCATTCGTTTTCCTTAACTGATTGACAGAAACTTCGATATTTCGTTTACTATGTTGGGGGTCTTGCACTATCAAAGTTACCCGCATTATCAAAGTTACCCCGTTTTACGGTAATGATATTCCTGAAAAATCTAAAAAAATATTTTTTGCAATTTCTCATCGTAATAGGCTGTTTTCCATCACGCCAATCTGTCATGAAACGGCCTACTTTCCTGCACTGAAGTATGCAGTGCGGGAATAGTCATTACGCAACTAAAACCAGTGCTGTAATGATTCATTACGCAACGCTTTATCATTACGCAACTGTTTTGAGTTGCGTAATGAATCATTACACCACAATTTTTCAGAAATTGTAAAATGATGGTGAATGCATTCCTATATAATTTCTGATACTTGAGGGGGTCTTTCACGAAATTGCAAAAAATGTTGTACGTAACTCGTTGCAGAACTCGATTTTTACAGCACTCGTCGTAATTATCCTACTCGGCAAGCCTCGTAGGATAAATTGACGACTCGTGCTGTAAAAATCTTCATTCTGCAACTTGTTCCGTAAACTACTACAGTCATCTCTCCCTTACTCGATATTGAAGGGACCATCGAGTTAGGGAGGTATCGAGTTACAGAACACAAAAGCAGTGCAACTGCGTTCCAAGGGATCATCAAGTTAGCCATGAAAACCAACTTTTACTATGGTTCTCTAACTCGATATCGAGATACGGAATATGGAGTAAGGGAGAGTTAACTGTATAAACGAACATTTATCTCATTCGTATCTAAATTCAATTCTATAACTATTGTACGATCTTATTACTAACACAAGGAGTAAATTCAAAACCATCTATCGTAAGACTTAGGCTTAGACTAAATGAAAACATTCCACTTTTGACGATAACTACGTCTTACGTGTCAATTGAAAATCTAAAATGTTGTGACCGTCACGAAATTATGTAAGATTTTGAATACTAATAATTCAGCCATTTACAGGTAGATTTTCAATATTTTCCCACCAATCGGTCGAGAATTTATGCAACATTTTACTCAAATTAAGAAAACTTTTGATTTATGACGATAGACTGTCGAAAATTGTGAAAATGTCGACCCCTTTCTTACGCAACCAAACACGTTCAAACACGTGGGTTGGGAAGCAAACTATGAAAGCAGACCAATTTCTGCTTCTTCGCTCATTCTTTTTTTGACGTTAACTACGTCTTACGGCAATATACTGAGTGTCAATTGAAAATTTATAATGTTGCGACCGTTACGATATCATGTTAGAGTTTGAACTAAAGGAAGGCTGCAACTATGACAATCGACAAAAATTCAAATGCAGAAAATCACTTGGCGTAGTTAACGTCATGCGGTCGTATCTTGTACACAACCCCCTCTGATTATTTTGGAGATTACCTATCTTTTACAACAACCTTGGAGTAAAGATCTCAAAAAAGATTTAGACGAATTTTCTTGTCTAATTCAGAACATTTTTCGAAAACTTTACGGTGTAAAAAAAAGTAAGAGGTTGTTTCCGAGATACAACCGCCAAGTTGACGTTGGATAACGTTAGCTTCTTCTATTTCCTGGCTTGAGACCGTCACGAACATATGAAAGATTTCTACTGATAAAAATTCAATCAATCTTTATACTACATATTTATTGCATGTCATTTCTGAGCTATCATGAACATTGTGTTATTATTTGGTTGGTTCGATTAACACTTCAACACCGATAGAATCGGTCGATGGAAGAAGAAACATTAGCGATAACTCTTGCTCCCCAAACAAATATTCCGGTTGAACGTTAGGTCCACGCATGATCCATGGTTGCTTAAGTGGGTTCCGAAGCCAGTTTGAGGTTGAGGTACTTCTCCATGAATTCCGCGAACTCCATGTTCTCCTCTTTGCTCAAATCGATGTAGAAGTTGCCAGTCACGATGATTGGCATGATCTCCTTTTGATACTCGAAGAAGTTCCGCACCATGAAGAACTTTTCTGCTTCATTGTGGTATCCGGGGAAATGTATAGGCAAATCTGCGATTCCAGAGCTCATGGTCCTGCAGGAACCAAGTGGCCTAACTGATCGGTTTGTTTTAGGCTACCAACCTGTGCGCGATCCACGCCAAGCGTGTCAGCATCAAGCCCGAAAGACATCCAGCTGACACGTCGTATCCGTGGAGAACGCGCTTAAATTGAATTGCAGCATAATGCATTCGACGTAAAAGAGTTACAACCAGAGACATTTCATCTACTACTATTAATTGATTAATTAATTTATTTATTTATTTTACATACAAAGGTATCGACCGTGATAGTTTTTATTTTGAATTTATTTATCGGCATATCGGTCTATTTTGCTCGAAGTAAGAGGGAGCATGGAGAAGAAAGCAATGAATACTAGATGGATAGGTACCGTAAGGGAACGGCGAGAGAAATTGGATTAGATGTTGAAGAGGGCATACCATATGAAACAGTATTACTTGAAACGTCACTTCCTTGTGGCTAACGTCCCCTATGGGAACGGCTTGGGTGTGTTTTGAGAGTGACATTACCAAGACAGTCTTGGTAGTATCATTCTCAAAACACACCCAAGCCGTTCCCATAGGGGACGTTAGCCACAAGGAAGTGACGTTTCAAGTAATACTGTTTCATATGGTATGCCCTCTTCAACATCTAATCCAATTTCTCTCGCCATTCCCTTACGGTACCTATCCATCTAGTATTCATTGCTTTATTTATTTATCAATTATAATTTTGGTTGATTAGTTTTCAACGGAGATAAATGGCAAACAAAGTTTTACCTAGGTTCCCGTCGCTCGGGTTAGGCGGCGGTAGAATTTTTGCAGTCTTCTCTGTGTGCGTATTTCGATTCGATCGACAATATATTACCAAATCAAAACATCAACAAAGCTGTTGCTGATTAGTTTTAGCTCTTTGTTTGACAATTTGATACTCTGATCGCTCTAGCATGCATTTACATGTAAGTAGCGACGACGACAACGGCATTATTCAAAGAGAGTAAAGTTTGTAACGATGCTTAAAATATATCCCCGAGCCGAGCCCGATTTCATCTTCTAAACTCGTACCAAATAGCTAATACGGTTGAAATAAATAAATTTCTGTTAGATAGTATCAGGAATTTCCTTAGGAACTTGCCTACAATTAGGCGTTTTCATCGCATTTCTTGAAATTAACTATTTATTATTTCTTTAAATATTGCATTATTAAGAATTTAGCAAGCATATTCGGACTCAGGAAGCTCATATTCATTATGTAGAGTCGTTTCAAAAAAATAACAATATTCGCATTGACAAGTGATCAGTTTCACCCCGAAATGGGATTCCCCGATTTTATATTTAAAGGATGATTTCTAGCACTAAAATTACATTTGTTAGAAAATTTTGGCACATGAGGCTGGCCGTCGTACTTGTTTTCCTGCATTCAGTTGTTTGGCATTTTCAACATTATTGAAAATAGACAAGGGAAACCATGAAAAATGATCAATTTCACCCGAAACTACGGTACATGTAAACCTCAACACGTCAAAACCTTATAACAGCAAGAAAAATGTGCTTTTCTATGAAAGATAAGACATGCCTCGATATTTACACATTTTTCAATAGTTTAGTCATGAAAATCAATAGTTTGCCTTATTGGAGTAGATTCGTAGAAAGATTTCCAATCGATTGGTGCAAGAAGCTTGAAAATCTATGCGAGCGTTAGTAAGTTATTAACAGTCAAAATCTAACCACTTTTCGTGACGCGAGCGATTTTTCGTTTTTCGAAATTGTACCCCAGTATGTTGCCGTAAGACGTTATCCAACGTCAAAACTTGTCCGCCACCACCAGGTGCGCTAGTGTTCGCGTTAATTTTGGCAGCTGTTTTTGTTGTCATCTTTCCCATCTGTTCTGTGTTTACAATATTAAGACGATAGAGTTGTGTAGCGATTGTGCTACTTTTCCCCGAATGTCGTTTCCCCGAACGCCAGTTCCCCGAATGACCCGTTTCCCCGAAAAGTGGCTGAAGTTCAAATAGGTGGCAGTGGCAGGATGGTGAATTGGGAAGAACGATAAGCAATCAATAGAAGGAGGTATTTGGTCATTCTCGACTAAACACATGTTGCCAAAATTGATGAGGGCGGTAATACTCGTAAGAACCGCCAATCAAATTAAGAAGGGTGCATATCACATGACCACCCTGAAATGTATGAAAATTCATTTCGGGGAAATGGGCTATTCGGGGAAACGGGATATTCGAGGAACTGGCATTAGGGGAACTGGCATTCGGGGAAGTGTAGCACAACCTTGTGTAGCATATAACGCCTAAGAAACAATTGTAACGTTTCGATAAATAACACGTAATAACGAAATTAAAAATAAATGTTACTCGAATTGCTTATGTATGAATTGGAAACGAAATGTACTGTTCACTTAATTCATTTATTTCTGTTAAAGTCTTCACTGATAAACCGTTGTTAAATATCGAAAACAATACTGATAGCGATTAAATTTTTACGACCATTTATATGCTTTCCCATCCACCCAGCAATGTGATATTCCGCATAGATTAATAAGCATCCGACATGCAACTGACCGACAGAAATTGTTGTCCGGATAGCGCCATCGTGACAAGGTCGTAATGTACATTAACAGGTATCAATTGGTGATTTTCTGTTTCTCAACCATTAAAATTTGCTTTTTTCGTTATAGGTGCCAACTAATGCCTGTCGTCATGGCTTTCATAAACAAATGGCGCAGTCATGTTTATGGTGTCTCAAAATACGAATCCATTCGAGTCCGTTGGATATTTTTGAGCAAATATTAGTTGTTGATTCATAATTTCCGAACGATATGTTTACTCAATGATTAGAAATTCTCTCAAGCGCGCGAACTCCAATGATCGTCACACTTTGCTATATGTGCTTTTCCCTTTCGCAAAGTGAATGGTTCAAACAGCACCGCCTTTCGATACACAGTTATGTGCTATCCACAAAAAAAAACTTATTTCAAGAGCCACTTGTTTAGTTTTGCTAAATATCTATCTGATCAGAAGCAGCAGCTAACTAAAAGTGAGATCAACCGACACGGTTTATCTCTTTGAACCGGAGCGTAAAATATCAAAATCGTGACCCATGTCCGTCTGGTGAAGCGATTCATTATTCAGCGCCAACCGGAATTCGCTGATTACGTTAGACTTGAAAATTGGTCACAAAATACACTGAAACCTCCATTAACGTAATATTACATAGGCTGAATTTGTATGGATGATAGGAAATGTGACAATAGTTTAGCACATACTCATCCAAATACCGTAAATCGGAGTAACTTTGATAATGCGGGTAACTTTGATAGTGCGAGACTCTCAACATACTAAACGAAATAACAAAGTTCCTGTTAATCTGTTAAGCAAAATGAATGCAAAAGTAAAGAGTATTAGTATGACACTTCATGTTAAAGTTATTTTCATTGGAATCAAGTACATTTGAGGATTTATATGCAAATATGGAAAATTTATAAAATTTTAGCAATTTTGAAATGCTCTCAAACAATCTGTTCTACGATCACTATTTGATGAAGTCATAATGAATTCGCCACTTATACTTGATAGCCTAGTTATAGTAGAACTCGAATTCGGTCTCAAAGCCCTTAGCGAAAACTATTTTTACAAACTGGGACCATTTTTGTAATCTAAGTCAGAAATTTCCATATAGCGTTAAACGCCTAAAGGTATGCAACGCCCTACAAATGTTCTGTAATTCATTCAATTTTGTTCGATTGATGCTCCATTATCAAAGTTACCCCAAAACAGAAAACCGACTTTCGATTATATGAAAAATTATATATCCATTAAGAATAAATCTTTTGGAAATCTATCAACTGCAATCGATAGTTAGGATACCAGTACTTGTTTTAAAAATATATATTATAATTTTTCGAATCAGCATTCATAATTATTCAAGTTTTCTTCGAAAAAACTCAAAGTTACCCCGTTTTACGGTACCGTAAAACGGGGTCACTTTGATAGTTTTTTCGAAGAAAACTTTAATATTTTTGCATACTGTTTCAAAGAATTATAATTTATATTTTTAAAACAAGTACTGGCATCCTAGCTATCGATTGCAGTCGATAGATTGCCAAAAGATTTTTTCTGAATGGATTTATAATTTTTCATATGATCGAAAGTAGGTTTTCTGTTCTGGGGTAACTTTGATAATGGAGTATAAATCGAACAAGATTGAATGAATCACGGAACATTTATAGGGCATTGCATACCTCTAGGCATTTAACGTTATATGGAAATTTCTGACTTAGATTACAGAAATGGTCCCAGTTTGTGAATATGCTTTTCGCTAAGAGATTTGAGACCGTATTCAAGTTCTATGATAACTAGACTATCAAAGATAAGTGGCCAACTATTCAAAACTACATCAAATAGTGATCGTAGAAAAGATTGTTTGTAAGCGTTTTGAAAATGTTAAAATTGTGTAAATTTTTTAAATTCGTATAAAAAGCCTAAAATGTTCTTGATTAAAATGAAAACCGCTCTTACATGAAGTGTTATACTAATATTCTTTAGTTTTGCATTCGTTTTGCTTAACTGATTAACAGAAATTATGATATTTCATTTAGTATGCGGTGGGTTACGCACTATCAAAGTTACCCGCATTATCAAAGTTACTCCGTTTTACGGTACTCATTTACGTTAACATCTTTATGAAGTTAGAGAATAACCTTTATACCAAAAAAGGCCAAATGGAATATGTCCTAGCAAGTTTCAAGTTCAACAATTGTTTGCGGTTATTCAAATATCTTGTTGAGTAATTGCCTTCGAATTTACAGATGGAAAATTAAAAACGATGACGCTGTTCTAAGCTTTGAAAATTCTCAAAGTTGACGCATCCGATGCGTGACGATTTTATGTTGTGTAGTTGTGTGAACTGTTATTGAAGAATTCTCTTTGAAAATCCTGGAGCATCTCCACAAGAATTCCTGGAGGAGCTCTAAGGAATTTCTGAAGGAAATCCGAGGAGATTCTGGAGGAATTTAGAAAGATTTCCTAGTGAATCCGTGGAGGAAATCCGAAGGAAGGAGCTCCGTAGGAATTCTCAGCAAAAATTCAGAAAATATTCCTGAAGGAGCTGAGGAGGAATTTGTAGGAACTCCCAAGGAATTTTTGGAGGACCCACAAGGAAAATCAAAAGGAATTACTGGTGAAGCTCAGAAGGATTATCCGGAGGAACTCTAGAAGAATTACTGGAGGATATCTAGGAAAATTCCTGGGAGAATTCCGATTCTTAGAGCGATTCTTAGAAGAACTCCGGAGCCGATCCTGTAGAAACTCTATGGGAATTTCTTGAGGACCTCTAGAGAAATTCCTGGAGGAACTATGGAAACGGTGGAGCTCCAAAAGAACTACCGTGGAACTGCTGGAGAAACTCCAATACCCAGCAATACCCGATGAAGCTTTGACGGAACTTCCGAAGAATTTCTGGAGGAACTCTGGAAAAAATTCTAGAAGAAAGGAATTCCTGGAGGAACTCTGAAGGGATTTCAGGAGAGCTATGAAGGAGATTGTGTAGTATTCTAGGAAAACTCTTGAGAATTTCCCAACGGAATTCCGGGAGATTTCTTGGAGTAACTCTGTAGGATTTCCCGGAGGGTATCTAGGGGAATTTTTTGACTAAATCCAGGAGAATACATAGTAGAACTCCAGAGCATTACCGAGGAAATACTTGATTACTTCTGAAGAATATCTGGAGAAACTTAACTTCCTAATGGAACTATGGGGGAAATCCGAAGGACTTCCCGGTAGAGCTTCAATTCCTGGAGGAATTTCGTAGAAATTCCATGAGGAACTCTGAAGATATTTTTGGAGGACCTCTAAGGGAATTCCTGGAGGGAACTCCGAAGGACTTGCCGGAAGAGCTGCGAAATATTTTCTAGAAAAACTTCAGAGAAATTCCTAAAAGAACTATGAGGGAAATTTTTGAAGGATCTTCAAAATTATTCCTAGAGGAATTTCGGGGAATTTCTGGAGGAACTTTGAGCAATTTTTGGAGAAACTCCAAAGATTTTCCCGGTAAAAAAAGAATTTCTGGCAGAATTTCTACAGAAATTTGTAAAGAAGTCATGAATAAACTCCGAAAGAATTCCTGGAGAAACTTGGAAGAAATTCCGAAGCAAATCCTGGTGGTACTTTAACCGAATTCCTGAAGGAGCTACAAGGAATGTCTGGAACAAATTTTGAAGAATTCCTGGAGAAACCATGGAGGAAATTCGAATGAATTCCTGTAGTAACTACGGTACAATTCTCGGAGGTACTCTAAAGAAAATCTTGGTGGAGCTCCGAAGGAATTTCCAGCAAAAATTCTGAAAGAACTCTGAAATAATTCCTCGAGAAACTCCGAAGCTAATCCTTTAGAAAATCTGAATAAATTTTGGAGGAATGATCGAAGCAAATTTGAAGAAATTTCCGGTGGAACTCTGGAGGATTTCTTGTAAAAACTTCCGGAAGAAATTTCTGATAAATTCCTTGTGAAAACCTTAAAAGGAGTTCCTGAGAGAAACGCCAAAAGAATTCCTAGAGCAAATTCGCGAAGAATTTTTGTAGGAAATTTCCGGAACATTTCTGGGATAATGCCTAGACGAAATCCCGGAAAAGTTTCTGGAAGAAATCAACGAAGCGATTCCTGGAGGAAAGCCCATAAGAAATACTGGAGGAATTGCTGAGGAATCCTTGAAGGATCCTGGTTCAATTCCTGGAGCAAATTGCCAGAAGAGGAAATTCTCGGATGAATTGCTGGATGAAATCTCAGGTGAATTGCAATTAAAAATCTCCTGATGTACTGAATTCCTGGAAAAATATTCCGGAAGAGTTCTTAGGGGATATCCCCAGAGAAATCCTTCAAATCCTTGGAAGAATCCTTGAGGAAATCTTCGAATAAATTTCTGGTGTAAATCCCCAGAGAAATTCCAGGAGGAAATCGTCGAATGAATTCTCTGAAAAAATCATCTGAGGAATTTCTTAATGAAAACTTCGGAGGAATTTCGGGACACAATCCTCGGAGGAATACCTGGACGAAATTCTTGCATTGTCCCTGGAGGAATCCCAGGAGGAAATACTTGGATGAAATCTCTGAATGAATTCCTGAAGGAAATCCCTGAAAGAATTTCTGGAGAAAATTTATGGATCTGCTGGATTTCTGGATGCAAATCCACAGAGATATTCCTGAAGGAAATCCCCGGATAAACTCTCTGAGATAATCTCCGAAGAAATTCCTGGAGAAAATTCATGAAGGAATTTTCAACGGATTTCTGGATGAAATTCCCAGAGTAATTCCTGAACGAAATCTACGGAGGAATTCCTGAACAAAAAACCCCGGAAGAATTCCTGGAGAAAGTCTCCGGAGAAATTATTGAAGGAAAACCTTGGAAGAATTCTTGGAGCAACTTCAGGAGGCATTCCTGGAGGAAAGACACCTAGGGGGTCCTAGAACTATTCTGAAGGAATTTTCGGAGGAAGTATTGAGGTAATTCTGATACAAACCTTGAGATATTTTGGGTGAACTCAATATATAATCCCTGGAAGAATTCCTCAAGAAGCCTTGGGAGGAAATTTTGAAAGTGCTTGGAAGAACAACGAGCAAAATTTCAGGATATATCCCTGGAAAAAATCTAGTCAGGGAGGTAACGTCAGATTAAATTTGTGAAGAATTTTTTATGAGTATCTGAATGCGTTTTGGAGGAATCCCTGATCGAATCCTTCAATGCACTTCTGAGAAAATCCAGAAATTCCTTAAGAATTCTACCTGATTTATTTCCAGCAATTTTTGCCGATAGCAATGACCTTCATCCACTTTCTCAGTTTTCAACTGGATTTTAAATAACTAGCAGGGATTTTTTTCCTGACACGAACAGACTCCTTCAGGAGAAAATACAACGCCTGGAAAAAAGGGGTGCGAGGAGATGGAAAAGCTGTGTCGTCTAAAGATATGCGGAATTTTAATCAGAAACTCGACGCATCCCGCAAATGCTTCATGCCGCTAGCTGAAATGTGCCGGGGTAGAATAGGAGCATATTGACGAAAGAACGCGAGGTGATCGAAAGGTGGGAAGCCAGCACTACGATGAAACCTGAATGGCGCTGAGAGCACAAGTAATAAAGGTCTAGACAATGGAGGAAATGCCTTCGTCAATACTGCGGACCGATGGAAACCAGCCCCCACTTTGGGGGAGGTTAAGGGTGTCATTGACTAGCTCAATAACAACAAAGCTGCTGGTAAGGATGGTATCGGAGCTGAACCTATAAAGATAGGCCCGGAGAGGCTGTCCATTTGTCTGCACTGCTGATAGGCTCAATGGAAGGAAGTAAGGAAGGGTTAATATGCCCTATCTACAAGAAACCATTATTCTAGCCGCATGTCAGCGAGTATGATAAACGGAATAAGTATGCTATCATTTCTCTTCTATGTTTCATAAACCCCTAACTGATCAACTTATCAATTATATAGAGTAAACTACCGTAAAAAGAAACCCTTTTGTTCGAGGAATATTGCACACGAAAGTAAACTGAATTTGTAAGTTGAAATCACGTATGTAAAATTTAGAACTATACTAATTTAATAAATATTCCAGCTTTAGGCATTACGCTAAAAAGATTCGGCGTTTTTGTTATTCTCGAACAAAAACATAAAGAAATTCGACACAGAATGTCGAGTACGAACTCCGATAACGATGATGCCTACATCTGTGCTGGATGCGATCGTCCCGAAAGCGCTGATGACATCGTACAGTGCGATACATGTTCTACTTCGTGGCACTTCTCCTGTGCCATGGTTAAGGTGAAGATGCATCGAATCCAAACCTCGAATTTTTAAGAGCACAAATCTAGAGAACCTGACAACGGTTCGTGCTGAAAATCTAATCGATCGGTCACCACCAGCGAGTGACCAGTGAGTAGCATTTTCAGAACAAACGGTTGTCTGGTTCTCTTGAAAATTCGAGATTTGGCTTCGATGCATCTTCACGTTAATGCATCGGTAGCAGATAAGTCCAGTTGGATATCAGATATATCAGATATGCGTCAAATGTTTGCCTCCGCCACCTCCATCCCGACCGGCATCTGTTCGCACTACATCATCAAATCGGAAAGCCCTTCTGGAGATCAGCCTACGAAGATTGGCAGAAGATAAGGAGCTGCGCAAAAAAGAGCTGGAGATCAACATGGAGAGAAAATTTGTGAAGGCAAAGTACGATCTTTTGGAGCAGTGCACAGTGGTTCGATCTAGAACAAATGTCGGACAAAACCTCAAACTCTCTTCAAATTAGCTGAAATCATACATTTGACATATTTTATGCAATATTGAACTATTATGGACTTTTATTTTCGATTTTTTCTTGTTTAGGACTGATAATTAGAATATTCAGGTTTGGACAATACATTTTCAACTGTCCAATCTTCCATACAAAATGGTCAACTTAGGCAGACTGCTTCGCAGTTATTTATTGACAGATTGAAATGAAATTTTCACAGCATGCCAGGCATTACTGCAATAGTGAAAACAACTAGACTAAAGCGCATTTTTGACTAAAAATATTAACAATTCACTCAAAGATATGGAAGCTCTACACAAAAACCATCATAAGTAAATATGTTCATCTCGTCATAATGACCACCTTATTTATTAATTGCGCCAATTTTTTGCAAATTTGTAAAACAAACACTACGATGAACTTGTTATTGAAAAAAACACTCAGAAATTAATGTTAAAATTCATGTGACGTCTGAAAAAAAAATGTGAGAATTTCATGCACATTTGTCCATAAATATCTCAGATCTAACCCTGCCTTTATGCAAGTATTATCCATCCAATCAGTTTCAGCATGTCATGTCTTTAGCTTCAGTCTGTTATCATACTTGTTTTAATAGCTAAAGCAAGTCCACGTAGGGAATGATTTTTCCAATTTGTTTCATTTTATCTGGAGGCTGCATTTCGAAGGAAATAGTTTCGTTCGACCATCTTAATAGGCCGATATAATTTGTGTTATTTTATTTAGTGACAGCTCAAATTTAAATTCAAGGAAGTTCAATATCCTAATAATATCAAATAAAGGTATAGACAATATTTTATTGAGGTGTAACATCAAAATATTGCATACATAGGGGCCCAGAGAGTCCTAGCGGTAAACGCGCAGCTATTCAGCTAGACTAACCTGAGAATCGTGGGTTCGATTCCCACCAGTCGAGGATCTTTTGGTAAAGTAATTTTTCTCGACTTGCCATAAAGTATTATCGTACCTGCCCGACAATATACACATGCAAAAATGGTCAATCGGCAAAGAAAGTCCTTAGTTAATAACTGCGGAAGTGGTCATAAGAACACCTGCCTTCTAAGAAGCAGGCTTTGTCCTAGTTGGGACGTAACGCCAGAAATAAAAAGCAGAAGAAGAAGATTGGAGCGAGTTTTTCGTTTCTTCTCGGGACGGGATGCAATTCATGGCTACTGCGATTGCAATGCACGTACTAGCGTATTACAGGATTATTTTTATTTAATTAGAATTGCACTCCGTACACCTTCAAACGCTTTGAAAGTGGTCTATCGCAAGTTTTCGCAAAATAATTTGTACCCTACTTGAAAGCTCTTGTTTTTAGCTTTCGAATGAACTTATTCTCATCGCGGGCATTCGCGGGCTACTAATGTCTTAGGGTACTTTTATAGAAAAATAATATATTTTTTGAACAATTTTAACTTTAATTCACTTTGTATGTATATAATGAAAATTTTTATTCGACTCAGGTGTGCTTTATGTATATACAAACAACTTCTCTAAAGATACCATTGCGGCTTAAGCTCTCTTTAAATTCATAAATAGCTTGTGAAAAATGGATCGTAAATATTAATTTTCTTGAAAAATCATGTCCACGGTCCAGCATCAAAGAGCCTGTAAAAAATTCAAATTTCAATGAATCTGCTTCAAAACTTTGATTGAACAACAGAAATGTTGAGGAATCGGAAAATATTACTGTTTCGGATAAAACAACTTTGATTTTTGAGGTTTTGGACGCCTCGGACCATTTGCAGTGTGCGGTAGACGAGAAACAGAAACTCGCAGTGGTCCTCAGCAGAATAGAGCAGATTGAAGCCGAGATCGAGAGAACATGTTCACGAATGGGTCGGCCAATAGCAGCATCGCTCCGTGAGAGCAGTTCGCTCACTGATCCACGACAACCCTATTCGCTGTTGATATCATACTAACAGACGCCCCGATGGTATATATCATGACGATGAAGACGGTGCTATAGGCACAAAGGAAAAAAACGCTGGTAGTTCCACGCCAAAACCAATCACAGATGTCGATCGACCTGACAAGCGTTGAGTGAAGTAAACGATTGCAACAAGAGCAAAAATCTTTCGAAGCGCAGAGTTGTCATTAAACGTAGCCAGAAGGGAGACAACAAGAAGATGCCGAAAGGAATATCTGAAGACTACCAGTTATTAAAATCGCAGCTCAAAAAAATGTCAGGAAACATCGAAGCTCGATCGCCAGGCTCTGCAAGATCTTCAAGACCAGCTTCGAGAATGTCAGCTGACCCTAAGGCAGCGCAGTGTAGAACCCCGAACTCTTGAACATCAATCAATCTGGCCGCTTAGAGATGTGTCGAGGGGAGCAATTGCTTAAACTAATCTCAGGCCAGCACCAACGGAATCCCCTATACAGCAGATGAATAGGAATCAGGCTAGGGAAGCCGAGAGTATAGTTCCGGTATCCGATACTCGAGTTATCGATTCAATAGGCTTATTCCAACACGAAGGTCGTGGTGGGCACGAGCAGTCACGCGCTTAACTGAGATCGGCCTTGTCAGCACCCCACAAAGACCGCCACCAGCCAATTACGTCAAATATCGGACTATTTGTTTCTGGAAGTGCATCGACTGTCACCAGAACAGCTGGCAGCAAGGCAGGTGATGCCTCAAGATTTCCCAGACTTCTATGGCGACCCTGATGAAGACCGTTATTTATCAGCAGTCTTCGCAACAGCACTACACCATGTGGATACAGCCGAGCGGAGAACCTGGCACGGTTGCAACGATGCTTGAAAGGCAATGTGCTCAAGTCGGTGAGATACAACCTGCTGGATCCCGACTCGGTGCCTGAAGTGATGCGAACGGTACAAATACTCTACGGACGTCCAATAGTGATAATTAGCAAGCTATTTAAAACCGTTCGTGATACACCACCTCCAGGTCATCAAGGCCAGAAACATGAGAAGCCGAAATCCATAGAGATATATTATGCAATCGCATGTAGAGCGATCGATCCTGGCAACCGAGCCAGTATGAAGAGTGGTGTTCGAAACCCTGTCTGAAAGTCTGAAAGGCGTCACTATATCAAAGATTGCGAGTGTTCAAGAAAAGTACACAGACAGCCGTTGGAAGACCGTCTCATCATTGAAGCTTTGTCGATGCTGCCTGGGACAATATGGACGGAGAGCATGTAGAAGTTCGCTCGTTGCGAGATGACGTTCTTACACCATCCGCTACTGCACACGAAAAGCAACACTAGCAATCCTTCAACTATGAGAACGACGGAAAGTCACACGTTCCATCACTGCGGACAATCCTATTATTCCAGTGACTATATCGACCAACGAAATAGATTGACACCTTCGCTTTCTAGACGAAGGTTCTTCAGCAACGTTGGTAGAGCAAAGTCTGGCGAAAACAACTGAACCTTCAAGTCCAATATTCCCCCTTGTTTGAAATGACTGCCAATTCCCGTTCTGAGGAAAGTCTCAAATAGCCGCCTCTGGATATCGGGAGCTAGGTAGAAAAAGCGGTCCCGTTTGGAAAATGCTAGGGACCGTGGAACACCTGAACCTGCCTTCTCAAACAATCTGTTTGTGAAGAATCCTAGAACATATCTCATCTCGTCGGTTTGCCAATCGCAGTTATGAAATGGCCGGGTACCTCGATGCTGATAGGCAATTTGTCACTAGCAGTATACAAAAGATCAAGAAGGAAAAAGGGGACCTATAGCAGTAAAACACAGTGTTGGTTGTGCGTATACGGCGAGCCTAACGGAGCATTACGAGTCAAATCACTTCATTTACCACAGTTGCGAATGTGATGCGGAGAAAAGTTAGATAGCCCTGATCCGTGAGTACTCTGAGGTGAGACTCCGGACTCCAATCGTCAAGCCGCTGGAGTCAAATGAAGTCAACGAGCCAAACAAATTCTGGAACAAACTACTCGCCGAAATGGGAACGCTTTGCTACTGGGATATTGTGGAAGTACAAACAGGGCTTGAGCTTCCCGACAGCTTTCCAATGGCTTCCAACGTTTGGAAAGATGAATGTCTCGCGATCAGTATTGAAGGAAAACTTGCATAGGCACTCGAGAGGACCTCAAGAATGGAGTCTTCGAACGTCGGGGCTTTAGGACATTGTGCGGATACGGTGTACGGCGGCGAAGGATGACCACAAGCTCGCTGTACTCTACGACGTATCGGATACGGGTGGCCAAAGCTGGAAGGATACGATGGGCAGGGCATGTTGCAAGAATGCCGGACAGCAACCCTGCAAAGATGGTGTTCGCTTCGGATCCGGTTGGGTACAAGAAGGCGAGGAGCGCAGTGAGTAGGTTGGCGGATCAAGTGCAAAGTGATTGGGCGATCTTATCAAAACTGAGATTGAAGAAATGCAGACACGAACCATGCATTGTGGCGTGAAATGTTGATTCTGTGCTATCTGTTCAAGATATTAAGGAAATAAATGAATGAATTCATTAGGGGCTCCTGGGGTAATATGCACTGTCGAGGCAAACGCACCCTGTCAGTTTCTCTGAAATAAACGAGTTTTGAGAAAAAAAAACACTATGCGGATCGATGAAACGTGCAAATTGGTTGACACCCTGAGAATTTGATACATTTTGGAAAACTTAACAAGGAGATAGAGCAATAAATCGAAAAGCACGATTCTGATGTAACTTCCAGATCATTTCACTTGTTGTTTTGGAAAGCGATGAATGATAATTTCACAACCTTTACCATAAAACAGATGATTAGAGACTGGAATAAGTTGTTGATTACATGATTTTGGCGAAATAACACAACGATTTCTATTTTACATAACATTTCTGTTAAGCGCCCGGTTGGCGGCAACATGCACTCCATCGGTTGGGCAGACGATCAGCCAAATAAATACAATCACGAAAGTTAGGTTTCTTGAAAGTCTTTACTAATGTATTTATGCACAATTATATCATCTTTACACGAAAAACTATCAAAAAATCGTGTTTTTACGATAAATAAAATTACGTTTAAAACACGATGGTGCATCTTGCCTAATTGTTGTGGTGCATTCATGCCCCTTTGTTTAGGTGCGTCTTGCCTCAATGTTGTGGTGCGTTCTGCCCCAAAAAGCGGTGCATCATGCCCGCATAAATTCTAATTCACGCAAAAGTAGTGTTTGAAAAAAGTTAAATTTCCCAACAATCTAAATTAATTATGATGAAAATTCGCTCAACACCATGTAGGGTGAACCCAAACCAACTAGATTCGTGTATTAAAACACTACATGCATGTTGTTTAGTGTTCATTTCGGCACATTTTCCTTAAGTGGTGCATATTACCCCAGGAACCCCTACAACCTACAAAATTTAATTTAAAATTAATAATGAGGTCTAGAACCCAAAGAACAAAGCTCAAATTCCATTTACGCCATAATCCCTTTTTTAACTTTGTTTACGTACCGTGATATTGTACGTAAACAAAGTTAAAAAAGGGATTATGGCGTAAATGGAATTTGAGCTTTGTTCTTTGGGTTCTAGACCTCATTATACGGAGGTTTCAGTGTACTACGAACGACATTTTCAACACAACGCATTCCCATTTTTTGCGCGACAAACCATCCCGCCAATATCTCCCGCCAAACAGTAACTCTCATTCATCGAAATAAATCTCCCATTTAATTAGGCCTATTCTCTAATTACAATTTAGAGCCAAATCGTGAGCATCACGATTCTTGGGCTTCGATTCCGCTCGCCTTGATTTCGGCTGCTTCTTCGCAGTTCCAATTATGCTCCATTGGTCTCAAATATATCGAAGTCATTCCTCTCCGCGGTGTTCCTTCCTCCACTGACTGTTCGCGACCGATCGCACTGGATCTCCGTGTCATCAGATAAAATTTAATTAATCCTTATTACTTTCATGACTGCATCATTAATTAGCCAAGACCTGGACCGAGACGCAGTCATGCCATCCCGAGCAGGAGAAACTAGCTTGTCTATAACAAAGACATATCAAATTGAGCTATAATTTTCTGATTTGCTGAATTTGGATAAGTATACTAGTCTTTATATATGAAGACCGTATTTAGCTACCATAACATGAATAACTCTTCTTTTTGATATTTTGCATCAAATCATGCATTATTTATAGAAATATATAGTATTAATTTTTAGTATTTTGCCTCTTATTACCACCCTCTGAAGAGCATTCTATAGTGTGGTGGTATTCATTTTTATTATCATGATATGTTTTTTTTATTTTCAACGTTTTCCTGCTCGGGATGAGTTGCTAGTAGGGGTGCGCTGTTGCGACGGTGAGTGCTGAAATCATGCTGCGCACCGGAGAAAAATAATGATAATAACCGTTCCGCTTTATGGATTTATTTTGTCGACGCGTCGTGGTGCACTATCATACTCCCAGTTCAGCTGTCTGAAATTGTTGAAATCGATCTCCAATCATCTGGTTTTGTAGCATTGATTCAATGAGCGGTTCGGGTGCCAAATTGGTAAGTTGGAAAGCTTTCGTATGCTTTTTAAGGAAATTTGATTAATACCGTGAATATGGAAGTAGTACTCAGAAGTAATGTGCGATATGAATGTTTTTAAGTGTTATTTTTTGGTACACCATGCAGAGAGAATTTTTGGCTTCCAGACAATAAGAGTCATACTACATATAGTAAGGCTACCTACTTACATTGTTTAAATTATCTTCAATGACTTATTAAAATAACCATTTCCTTTTTTGGCTGTTTTTTGAGATATTCAATTCAATGGGGCCTTCCTCAGCCGAGTGGTTAGAGTCCGCTGCTACAAAGCAAAGCCATGCTGAATGTGTCTGGATTCAATTCCCGGTCCGGTCCAAGATCTTTTCGTAATTTAAATTTCCTTGACTTCGCTGGGAATAGAGTATCTTCGTACCTGCCACACGATATACGAATGCGAAATGGCAACTTTGGCAAAGAAAGCTTTCAGTTAATATCTGTGGAAGTGCTCATAAGAACACTCCAACTGAGAAGCAGGCTCTGTTCCAGTGAGGACGTTAATGCCAAGAGGTAGAAGAATTCATAAGGGCATCAAAATAAGAGATTTATTTTGATAAACTTGGTGTATGTTGATAGAAACCGCGGAGATATCTGCTTTGAAAATCAATAAGATTTCAAAAGTATATCTTCGAGTGTTTAGCGAAATACTTATAAATAAATGAAAACCGAATTTAGTACAATACCAATTGATTTGTATTCTTTGACAGATACGCGTACTTCGATATCAACTGCAAGGCCGTCTTCAGTGCCGTGTACTTGACCCAAGTGTTACCCATAACAGCTTTCGTCACTCGCAAAATTACGACGATGTAGGGACAGAATCAGAAGATGTCCAAGGCACTCTACTCATTGTGTTCGTTCGTCCATTCACTGCTGCTGTTGTAAACCTTCTTAGCATATTCGCGTGCACGGCAAGAGAGAGAGAATTGGTCCATCTTACACGCATTCCCTCACACACTTCTAAGGAGTAAAGTCCGAAATTTATTGTTCATAAATAGCAGTTATTGTTATTGGAATCAATAATTTCTGTCAATCAACTCGATATCGAAATGTTTATATAATTTTATGAACAGCGATTCTGTTATTATTTCCCAAACACGTATTATGAATATTTAGAATAATTTTCCGGTCATCCGTCCTTCTGTATGCGCGTATGAATTAGCGTTGAGATCGTTCGAATTATGCCATACACTCTGGGCAGTAGTCGTTGTTCTTAGTGATGCTTGCTTCTCCATTCTTGAGAGTGCTTATACTTGTAACTAAGTGCAATGGGGCATTCATCGAGCCATTTTATTATTCTGACTAGAAGATGATATTGTAAGTTTGTGGTTTTATTGTTAGAATTTGGTTCCGTTTTAAAACAGCTTTATTATATAGATTCAAAAACAAACGTCGCTCCTTCAAAATGGAAGAAAATCAATATGTTTAAATTCCTTGTCATTATGACTATAACATTCAAATCAATGATTCAATCAACTCTGATTATGTTTATGAATTAGACACGTTGAAAAAATAACAACTCTCTGGATGAATCGCGAATAATACCTGTAACAATGGAAGACATTGATTGATCATTAGGGGTGCCAATGGAATGTATGGGAAAAATGTTGCCATCGAATTTCAAAAAATGGTAGGGTGCCGGTACCAATGGTTGTAATGTACCAGTAGATTGGACTATGGAATAAAACGTACATTTTTGATAAAAACGACATGTGCTATTTTTGGTGGATAGATCGCCTCTTAGTTTAGTCGATTTGCCCAAATTTCAGCTTTTTATTTCATCAAAAAGTCATATAATAATAAGTTAACGCCAAAAAATTGCTCCCTTGCACCAATAGTTGCCGTCGTGTTCCAGTAGTGGATCAACGAATGGAAGCAGTTTTTAAAATGGATGTATAAAAATGAAGAAAAGTCCCAGAGATGTTCTTAATGCTTCATTCGAAAGATATTAGTTGCTGTTCGAAGGGAAAAATGTTAAACCTGTGTAAAAATTTGCCTTTTTGTTTAAAATTCCTTGTATAATTCCCAAACGTCTACTACTGGAGCACTAGCGCAACTACTGGAACACGTGTACCAATAGTGGCTCAAGCGATTTTATGTTAAAAAATTAGTTTTATCACTCTTTTTATATTTTTCCCATATAGTAGAGGTTGAAATCTTTCTGTTGACGCCAAAAGATCTCTGCTAAGGCTTTTCGTTTTTTTGTTATGATTTTTATAGCTTAGGTAGTCCACTAATTGGCACCGACACCCTAGTGCCTCATAAGTTTTGTCTCCTCGAAAAAAGTCCCCATGCAAAATTTGAGCTCAATCGTACTTCATTAAGTGGACCCCCAAAGCGGTCAAAGTTGGCTTTTTCGACCCTTGAAAAATCATGAAATTTTCGAAATCGATTTTTTTTTTAATGCCAGACGTCTTAGAAATGCATGAAACGTCGAGATCTGGTGTTATTTGGATTTTTTTTTTTTTGAAAAAATCGACCTTTTGGGACTTAGTAAATTTTTGCGTTGGGGGAGTGAATTGAATTTGAAATGAACGATTTTCAATTCAATTGCTGAGAAATTCAAAGCAATAGTATTGAAACATATCCGATATCATTGTTGGCCACTGAAAGCATATTATATGTGATATTTCATTAGGATGTTCATTTACTTTCCATTAGGGTGGTCCTATTTGTTAAAAAATAAAAAATATAAAAAATAGAATTTGAATTGAATATTGAAAACAATAGTATTGGAACATCTTTCACATTATCGTAAGCCATTTTCTACATTTAATATGTGGTATTTTATTAGGGTGGTTCACTTATTTTCCATTAGGGTGGGCCTTTCTGTCGAAAAATCATAATTTTAATGGGATATTAAAAACAATAGTATTTTATCACCTCTTTCATCATCGTAGGGCATTTCCTTCATTAGATTCGTGATATTTATAAGGGTGGCTCACTTATTTTCCATTGGTGTTTGCCGAAAATTAAAAAAAAAATCAAGAAATTTTGAATTTGATCCTTTTTTTACACAATAGTATTTTAACACCTCTTTTATAATCGTAGGCCATTGGCTTTATTTTTGTTTAGAGAGGCTTTAAATTCCTCTGAATTCATGCGCCTCTAGTTCCATTTGATATGCGACATCATCGTAGGACACTGTTACATATTTCATTAGGGAATTTCTCTCATTTTCCCATTAGGGTGCATCATTTTTCGTATAGTTTGAAACCATGATTTCTCGCAAAAGTCTCGTCCACTTTCTTTAATTATGGTGTCATTATAAAAATTTCAACCTTAATATCTACAGACCGAAAGGTTATGGTGTGGACTGCTACATAATATTTGCCGTAATGTTTCGACGAAAAATGTAAAGGTAACTTAGTTAACATCAAAAAGAGTTTTCTAGAAATCCTCTCATTGTTAGAAAGGTCCTTTTGAAATGTTTGCGTGATTTTCATTCAGAATACAACACTTCACTAAGCAGAACAAGTTCGGAGTCCTCGTCTCATACAAAATCCGCTTGCTACTTCGTGATTCAGATGCACTCATCTCAGATATCAAGCATTGAGCTCAGTGACCTTTCCAATTCATTTTTGCACCATCTGTTTTAAGCTCAGATAAAAAAATCAGAGTGATTGGTGAGAAAGCTCTGAACTGTAACCCCGGGGCCCTTAAGATGGGGAACTGTTAGATTTTGCAATGGTTGTAGTAGCAATAAGGTAAGGCAACGAAAGGGAGAGGAAGGAATTGTAATTATTAAAAAAAATATCATGTTGGTTGTTTTTGGTACATTACATCGCATATATATTCTAAATTACATCTGATTTGTTTGGACTTCTATACATTCCTACTCCGTAGGAATTGCTGCAGAAACTCTGAAAATATTCTTGGAGAAATTCCCAGAGGAACTCTTAAGGAATTCCTGGAGCAGCTTTTAAAGGAACACCGAAGAAATTCCTGGAAAAACTCAAAATTATTCCTGGAGAAACTCCGAAAAAAATCCTGGAGAAACTCCGAAGTTAATCTTGAAGGAATTCCGAAGACATTCTTGGGGGTATGCTCGGAGTAGCTCTGGAGGAATTCCCGACAGAAGTCTTGCGGATTTTACAGAGGAAGTCTGGAAAATTCCAGCAGGAACTCCATAGGAATTGCTGCAGGAACTCTGAAAATATTCTTGGAGAAATTCCCAGAGGAACTCTTAAGGAATTCCTGGAGGAACGTTTTAAAGGAACACCGAAGGAATTGCTGGAACACTTAAATATTATCCCTGGAGAAAACTCCGAAGGAAGTCCTGGAGAGACTCCGAAGGAAGTCCCTGGAGAGACTCCGAAGTAAATCTTGAAGGAATTCCGAAGAAATTCTTGGGGTATGCTCGGAGTAAAACTGGAGGAATTTCCGGCAGAACTCTTGAGGATTTTTCAGAGGAAGTGGCTGTGGCTGTCTTGGTAGTGTCATTCGAAAAACACACCAAGCCGTTCCCATAAGAGACGTTAGCCACAAGAAGGACGTCTCAAGTAATACTGTTTTATATGGTATCTCCCTCTTCAACATCTAATCCAATTTCTCTCGCCGTTCCCTTACGGTACCTATCCATCTAGTATTCATTGCTTTCTTCTCCATGCTCCCTTTTACTTCGAGCAAATAGACCGATTATGCCGATAAACAATTTCAATAATATAATTATCACGGTCGATACCTTTGTATGTAAAAAAACTATTTTATTTTACGATACGATTTTTATCCTACATTTCAACTACACTAAACACACATTTCAAATAGAATATTTTACAAAAATGAGCAAATTAAAACCAATTCCAAACCACAGTGGAGTGTTCGTTGCCACCTAATACTATTAACAAACATGAAAACAATCAGCATAATGTGACGTTAAACACACCATGGTAAAAACACTAAAAATTGGGTTAATTACACACGGAAAAAACGTTACATGTAAAATACACGGAACAGAAAAACTACACAAAATGACTTAATTGTAACCACAGGTTACAGTATAAAATTATCTATACCGGGTACCCCCGTTGGTTTGACCACATTTAATCTGAACACTTTTAAATTGTACCCCGCTAATTTGCACATCGTTCAGATTAAAAATGGTTCAAACGTCATTTAGCTCATGGAACGGGGTAAGGTGAAATGGATCACTGTGAAACGGAACGCAGAATCAAAACAAAACAGAGAAAGAAACACGTTTATAGGGTGACTAGATGTTCAAATTAAAAATGAACCCCGATGGTTTGCATGAGGTACCGTTTAAATTAGCGGGGGTGCACGGCACAGTAATGCTGAAATGAACAGATGTCACCAGAATCGACTGCTTTTCATCCACCGGCAATCTTTCTGCGGCCTTAGCAAGGATCCAGCTCACAATTCCGGTTTCCTCATCCGTTGTGAAAATTGAGGGAGCTCTTTTTTTTTGCGCTTATCGATTAATAACAGCATCTCTGACGGTGGTCTTCGCTATACCAAAAGCATCCGCTCCGCAGCTTTCCGGAATGATTGACCATGTGCGCGCTGCTGCAACGGCTTTTTTCCAAATCATCAGCGCTATATTTGGGCTTCATATTGTCATGTGTTTTGGCTAGACCATTATGAAACATGTTAAACTCTTCCTTGTACGGATTAAGATTCAAATTGAAAGTATGAATCAAAATCCGTACAGTACAATAAACCTCAAAAATATTTATTGTACTGGCCAGCAAGCATAAGAAACACTTACTCAGTTATTGAGTTTCCTTCACTTCCTTTCACGCACAGTCGCGAACGAAAAAGTTGTTTCTTTAACCGTGCCCAACGTTTCAATTTCAAATGCCCGCTCTGCTTCTTTGGCGAGCACTACCTACCTTGATACCTTGATGGCTACAGCGTAGCATCACGCCATTGCCGGGCGTATTGTAGATTCCATCTTCGTCGGTCTTGGGCGAAACTTCTCCAGTTGCCCCGAACGTTTAGGGTCGCCAGGTCCTCTTCCACTGCGTACAGCCAGCGTATCGTGGTCTTCCCCGAAGCCGCCGACCTCTACCTGGTTCCCTGCTGAATATTATTTTCGCAATTCTTTCTTCCGACATTCGCACTAAGTGACCAGCCCACTGAAGTCTGCCGTATTTTACACGATTGATAATATTCGCATCTTTATACACTTGATACAACTCGTGATTCATGCGTCTGCGCCACACACCATTTTCGAGTTTCCCACCGAGTATTGTCCGCAGCACTTTACGCTCGAAAACACCGAGAGCTTTCTGGTCTGACTCTTTCAACGTCCACCTTCGTGCCCGTAGAGAGCCACCGGAAGAATCAATGTTTTATACAGGGGCGAATTTTGTTTCGGGTTTGCAAGCTGCGGGACCTAAGCTGGTTACGTATCCGTAAAAGCCCTATTCGCAGCCGCAACACGTCTTTTCACTTCGCGGGAAACGCTTCGTTATCACATGTCACAAGTGTTCCAAGGTAAACAAATTCTTCAACAACTTCAAACAATCCCCATCAAACACTACTCAGCACTTACACCACCATGCCTGACTCTATGTCTTACCTGCAATCATGTACTTCGTCTTGGTAGAATGATGGTACAGGCCTATCCTCGCTGTCTCCTCTTCAGAGGCGACGAAGGCCTCTTCCACTGACCTGCGATCGATTCCAATCAGGTCTATATGTCCGCAAAGCAAGGAGCATGTGCGACCTTTGTGATAATAGTGCATTTCTTTGCACGCCAGATCTCCTAATAGCCACCCTCAAGTGCCAATGTTGAACAGTAAATTCGAAAGTGCGTCTCCTGCTCAATACGTCTAACGTCACGAACGAGGTTGACACTCGTCTGCGATCCGAACACTTGTTTTCGACCATCGCAGCGTAGCTCGTATCAGCCTAATTAGTTTCGCCGGAAAACCATTTTTCAGACATTATCTGCCAAAGCTCATTTCTTTTCACTGAGTCGTACGCTTGCCTTGAAATCAATAAACAGAATGGTGAGTCTGCAAGTTATACTCCCGGCATTTGTCCAGGATCATTCGCAAGCTACGGCCCTCACGAAAACTAGCTTGGTATTCGCCGACGAAGAACTCCTCGAGCGGTCTCAGTCTGTTGAACAGTGATGCGCGACAGGATTTGTACGCCAAATTCAGCAGGGTAATTCCTCTGTTAATTGGCGCACTCAGTCTGTGCCTTTCTTGTAGATAGGGCGGATGAGGCCATCCAACCAGCCGAATGCAATACCGAATGATTGTTACATTCTGATTTCGTTCGAGTGGCATTCGGGGTTTGAGTGCTAATGAGAGCGTTCAGTTGCGTTCCCTTTTTTTTCGATAAAAGACGGTGTTTTCGATGTATACTTCCAAAATTAAATTTATATTAAACCGTTCAAAGTTTTGCCACAAATATTTTCTTTTAAAATGTGTTTGTCCTTTGGGTTACGCTGTGAGAAGATTTTTTTTTCTGCGTTAGGGCCTTAACCATTTTAAACGAAAAATAATCTGCTCTCGTATATACTGGGACAGAGCTTGATCTGCAGGCGAAATATTCTTTGAGTGTTTCCTGTATTAATAACTGCGAACTTTCTTTGCCAATTTACTGTTTTCAAATATGTATATCGCAACAAGCTCATTATACTCTATCTTCTGGGATGTGTCACGAGTTTTATTTAGTTATGCTTTCTAATGCCAGCTTGTTCAGAACCTACCAAAATGTGTTGCTGCTCGGTGGTGTTGATCTTGGTAAAAGCTTCGAAAATGCTGATATTCATTCTAAGTCAATGCCAAACGTCCATTATGCCAAATGACCATTATGCCAAACGACTTTATGCCAAACGGCTTTATGCCAAACGACCTTATGCCAAACGACTTTATTCCAAACAGGGTACAATCTAAATCAATAACTAATTACTGAGGCGTTCGATTGGAAAACGGTCTTCGGCAAAGTTGTAGCTGATGAATGTATCTCACAGTATCAATGTAGTTCTAATCCCCTTGAACACATGGGCAAACACTATGACCGATTGAATATATTGGTTGCTTTTCTCATAGTAATTCCCATATAAACTTTAAAGGGCTTGTGCAGTCTAAGTCTTGGAGGACACTCAGAATTTGATCTAGAATCGAATTAACGGTGTGGAGTAAAAATGATTTTTTGAACCACTCTAACCAACATAATGTCGAAAATAAAATACGAGGCTATTGAAAAACATTAAAATAGCTTCATATAAGCTTTTTGTTTATATTCCTAGCATTTTTAAGAATAAAAAAAATGTGTTGATAGAAACGGAATAATTTGTTGACGAAATCGGAACGTGACCAAATCTGAGCGTGACAAAATCGGAACGTGATAAAAACGGAACATACAGTCATCCCTCCATGAGTCGATGTTCCATTACTTGATATCGACTCATGGAACCATACTAAAAACATAAAATTATTGTTACTATGATGATCCCTTCAAACAGCTTTCCAAAGAATAGCTGTTCTATGACTCGATATTTCCATGAGTCGATGGTCCCTTCAATATTGACTCATGGAGGTTTGACTGTACCTGTAATGATATTCGATGTAAAGCAAGTAGTGCATTGCGATTTCAGTGAAACCAAGACAAGGCTTTCTGACTTGAAAATTCAACTAAACTGGCACAACGAAAGTTGCGGATGCATTCAAATGAACGTAACTAAAACAATATTTGAGAGACAGCATTTTGAAAGATGTTGCAGGTGCTGTTTGGGTTGTTATGGTTTGTAGCTGAGTTAGCCTTGAGTTTTAAATTTGATTTGTAATGTTTAAGGAAAAGATATGGAGATTTGGGGCTTTTTGAGAATGTTTTAAATTTTCCAAATAGGGTTTCTGGCTTTCAAAATTTCAGTTAAATAAAAATAATTATAATAGAATAAACTTTAGAAGTTCTTGACTAACTGATCTACAATTTTTTTCACACACCTATCAATTTTCCATGCGTGTTCAGAAAAAAAAAACACTACCATTAAAATATGTTCCAGGAACGCTAACCTTACCTTCTCAACGAACTGGATCCCCGGCATTGCATAATCTCTTCAAAATTCCCCCCGTAATGTATGCGTTGCTAATGGTTAAATCATTCCCAATCAACCATTCGACCGGCGCAGCGCATATAAACCATAATCGTGTGCACTCGTAGCGTCTATTCCCATTACTTAGCCCGGTAGGTTAATCATTTTCACTTTCGTTTGCAGCCAAATAACATCCAGCCTAGGGGTCTGAGTGCCTGCCTTAAGTTCGGCCTGCACTCGATGTCAATGAAAGAGTCACAAAATAAGCCGCGTGGTTTACCGATTCTTTCGTAACGAGAACCTCGTCGTACCGCATGAAATGTGCACGCTGGGCTCTCGCAGCCTCCAAGTGTCTTTGTGGGAGCTCCTCTAATGTATCCGTAGTCAGGTTGTAGTTCCATCCCGCTAGGTCTGCTGCACTTTTGGCGAATAGAGTACCGTAATACGGGGCGAATATATCACTGGGGCGAATTTAACTAGTTCGGAAGAAAATTATGATGCCTTTCAAGGATACCAATAATCTGGAATGCCAGGCCTTACATATAATCACTATATAATTATACACATAGACAGAAATTAGCGAAGTACTGGTTTTGTCGAAATTAATTTGACCATATATGGAATCTGATCAGGTTTCCCCCAGTTCACGGTAACTACATCGAACGCTTATGCTGCAAGAAGGAATATTCGATGCTGCCCACAAGGAATGCAATGCACTGCGCGGGCTATTGAATGGTGGAAAATCGAAGCGAAAATCAATATCAACACGACACCGAAGTTCATTTGGGTTAAGTTTGTCACGATATGAACATAAGCCATAAGCATGCCGACTGACGATGATGGTATCCGAGGTGAAGGAATAAGGGGCTCTTCCTCCATGAGTTCTTCCTTACTGTTTAAAGACTGGTTGCATATAAGCAGGTCGGTGGCAGGCTCTCCTCCATAAACTGCAATATCAGTTCATTCATGAATTGAGGAACACCATCAACATATTGCTGTTGATTTTAAACATAGCTTAAATTTTGCGAAACACTTCAGTTTTAGAATATGCTGTTCTCTCGACTCCAGTAAGAAAGATATAGGTTGAGTTGATTTTTCTTTTCAGGCCTAATGAACTCACATTTTCAAAGATATTGCTCATCCAGCTTCTGTTGAGAAATTATGCAATATAGGCTTCTCCAACTGCGATAGTTCGGCATAGCTGGATGGTGAGTCTATTATTGCAGTCGGTATCGTTAGAATGCAATGTTTAAATTTGTCGATGTTATTTTCTCGAAAGGTCTTTAATCGATACAGATGGAAGCACGTTTTGCGAGGGCTCGATGTTATGATTTCGTTTGACTGAAATTTGCGTTTCTTGCTCATGGTGGTGGCCTTTTGCTTTTCAATTGAGAAGCTGGTATGATTGAGACATACTGTTGGCCGTAGAAGTAAGTATGGTTAGTGTTTTTAGTCGTATATAATGCATTGGATTTCTTAGTGTATGGATTCTACCCCACAACCAGGGTACCAAGTCAATTTTTCAAAAATTTGGAAGATTTTGAAAATTTGTCTGAAAAA
>NW_018734913.1:0-12886 GCF_002204515.2 Aedes aegypti
CTCTTCATTGCGACTTAGTCAAGGAGCAGCTACTGCAGACTCTCCAAATAGGAACGTCTGGTCCGAGCTGTTGCGGTATGTACACAGGCTTATCGAAAATCTGCGATGCCAAGGTCAAAGAAGCAACCATTAGGTAAACGGAAATGGCTGAGTCGGGATGAGCTGGTAAAGGCGGAAGCAACCATTGTCAGGCTGATCCAGCAATATGCTTTCGGTGATGAAACTCGTCATCCTCATCTTGGACGAGCAAGATGTTATCCGGATGGATGGATGCTGCAGCAGGTTTCGTTCGACTTCAAGTTTCCCCGTCATTCTTCCCAAAGGACACGAAGGGACGAAACTTCTCGTTGATTGATACCATCGGCTGTACAAGCATTTCAATGCTGAAACGGCAGTAAACGAGAAGGCGTCAAATGTTCCACGTTTCAGAGATGAGAGTCGCTTTGAAGCAAGCATGAAAGCTTGTCAGTGGTGCAAGTTCTATAAGGCAGTTCCGGAAATCCCGAGAATGGCTCCACTGCCTGAAGCAAGGGCTACATCATACGTTCGGGCCGTTCAACTTCGTTGGCTTGGACTACTCCGGGCTGATGCTGGTTAAGCAGGGGCGCAAAGAAGTTAAGCATTGGGTCGCGCTTGTTCACCTGCTTGACCATACGCGCAGTGCATCTCGAGGTGGTGCACAACCTGATCACGGAGTCCTGCAAAATGGGCGGTTGGGCGATTCGTTGCACGGAGGGGGCCTAAAAGAAATATTCAGCGATCGGGGCAACAACTTTGTGGAGACTATCCGGGTCTTGAAAGAGAAAATACAGCGGATCACCACCCAATCTCGCAAGTACGTTCACTAACACCGATACCCAGTGGCGTTTGAATCCATCCTACACACGACGCATATGGGAGGGTCTTAGGAAACGCATGGTCCGGTCGGTGATAAGCCGGCACTGGCCTCGTTGTCTACCGGCGAGAAGCCGGACGACGAAACTTCTTCATACACTTACTGAATCGAAGCAGAATCCATCGTGAATTTTTACGTACTTATGTACCTGCCCGATTGATTCCGAGGAAGCAGGAAGCACTCACTCGAACTGCTTCTTGATGCTGAGCACGCAGCGGAGTCAACCAGACGGCTAGAGAACCGATCGAAAGAGCGAGGCAACAGCTCGCTGTAACTGGGACTTGTGCAAAGCCCTACTGGGTAAGTTCTGGCGCGCTGGATCAAGGAGTAATTCCCAACGATCACCAAGCGCACGAAGTGGTTTGAGGATCGCATGCCCATAGAAGTTTGGAGATTTGGTGGTTGTGATGGAGGACCGGATCCAGAACGGATGGCTGAGAGGACGAGTGCTTCCGGGACGTGACGGCCGCGTACGGAATGTAAAATACCTGACAGCCAGTGCTGGAGTGCTTGTTCGGGTCAGTTGCGAAGCTCGCCATTCTAGAAGTACAGCTGAAGTAGACTTCAAGCCAATACGGGTCGGGGATGTTCCGAACGCACGAGCAATAGGTGCGATAGGGTCACCAGATCCACACGCAGGAAAGATCCGTAGTTAACGATCACTATAGCACACAAGTATTCGCACCGATCTGTCATGCATAATGAATTGAATAAAGTTTGTTCCTACCTATTTGTGGTAGTTATGGTGGATAAATAAATAAATTATTTATATTTTTATGTGTGTATTTCGGAAAACCAAAAAAGCGCTGAATAAGACACCCTAAAACGAATTAGTGTGTAAACAGCACAAACGAGGAAAACTGAACGAAGGCTCACGGCGGTGAGCGAGACGCATTAGAAAAAAAAGGATGGCAGCCGACACGTTGAGGTCGGCATCGCATTCGGAGATAGCGAACTTCGTGATACGATTGTAATCGTTGCGCTGGGAGAAAGAGTTTCGTGGGTGAAACTGGTGGCGGATACGAAGGGAGACGAGAACGTCATTCTATTGACTATTGTAGAAGCGATCAGATGTAAATTTTATTGAATCATCTTTCGTTCACTACAATGGCGCAGTCGGTAGCAAAAGTTTTGAAAACCGATGTGATTCAGACAGATATTAGAATTAGTAAAATAACTCAAGTTGATTGCGGTTAGAAATAAATAAGTTGTGAACTTGTGATGAATAGTTTTGGAGGAAGTGAAAAGGGTAAAGGGATGCATGGGTACGGTGGTGAAATACATTGATTGTGATTTTGGTTGCCTCGCATCTTCTGAGATGAGGAAAGATGGGTGATGGGAAATTATGCACTTAAGTTTATGAGAGGTACATGAAGCGATGAATATATGCGAGAAGGAGAGATATGCCCGAGAAAAAAAAATATATCCTAATTAGAGAGACAATGTGAAAAAAGTCGAAAGAAAACAGAAAAAAAGGGAAAGAAATGTGAAAAAAATGAGACACGTTAAAAAAAAAAAATCAAGCGATTGAACGAAGAGATGTGCCTAAATTGAGTAAGAGACAGAAAAAAAATGTAAAAAAAAAAACGGATAAGAATTTGAAAAAAAAATATAAGAATTTGAACAAGAAAGGCAGAGTGAAAAAAAATCGAAAGAACACAGCGAGAAGAAATGGAAAAAAATGTGAAGCAAAAAAAATAAATACCCTAAGAAAAAATACGAGAGTAAATAACAAAGTGAAAACAAAGATGAATGTGAAAAAAAAAGAAATATTTGATTTAAAAATAAGCACGCTAAAAAAAAAGGGATAAATTTATAAGTAAACGAAAAAATATGGCTGATGATCAGGATGAACGAGAAAATACCGGTAAAAGGTTGTATTAAAACAGCACTGTTATGAGAAAAGAATCTAGAAAGAAATAAACGTTTTGATTGGACATTCATTGGTTTGATCTAGATTTGGATTGAACTCGGATCGAATTAAGAAATCACCAAGAGAAAAATATATGGCTAATGGTGAAGAAAAGCGGTAAAAAATATCTTGAAAAGTTTATATTGGAAACATAAGTGGTGGTGAGAAAATAAGCAAGAATTTAAATGAAATCTGATTAGATTTAGATTGAATGTAAATTGGACACAGGTGGATTGGATTTGATTTAATATGGATTGGAGTCGGATTGGATTTGATTAGGATTTGAAATTTGATTAGATTTTATTAGGATTTGGATTGCATTGAGATTGGATGTGGATTATATTGGGATTTGAAACTTATTTGTATTTGAATTGAATTTGAACAGGATTTGAATGTGAATTGAATTTGGTTTGGATTTGGATTCGATGTGAATTAGATTTGAATCAGATAGGACTTGTATTGGATTTGAGTTGGATTGGATTTTACATGGATTTGGATTAGATGTTGACTGTTTTGGATTTGATTTGAGCTGGATTTGGATTAGATTAATATTGGATTTGGATTTTACATGGATTTGGATTGGATGTTGATTGGTTTTGGATTTTTTTTTGAGTCGGATTTGGATAAGATTAAGATTGGATTTGGATTGGATTTTAAATGGATTTGGCGTGGGTTTAGATTGGTTTTGAATTGGATGTGAACTGGATTTGGATTGGATTTGGATTTTGGTTGCATTTGAATTGAGTTTTGATTGGGTTTGGATTGAATTTGGATTTGGACTGGATTTGAAAAGGATTTGTATTAGATTTAGATAAGATTTGAATTAGAGTTGTATTAGAAACAGACTTAGATTGGATTTCGAGTTGATTTGGATTTGGATTGGATTTGAATTGAATTTGAACTGGATTTGGGTTGAATTTTGATTGAATTAGGATTGGATTTGAATTGGATGTGAATTGGATTAAAACTGGATTAGGATTGGTTCAGCTGGATTGGATTGGATGATTGGATTTGGATTGGATTGGATTTGGATTGGATTTGGATTGGATTTGGATTGGATTTGGATTGGATTTGGATTGGATTTGGATTGGATTTGGATTGGATTTGGATTGGATTTGGATTGGATTTGGATTGGATTTGGATTGGATTTGGATTGGATTTGGATTGGATTTGGATTGGATTTGGTTGGATTTGGATTGGTTGGATTGGATTTGGATTGGATTTGGATTGGATTTGGATTGGATTTGGATTGGATTTGGATTGGATTTGGATTGGATTTGGATTGGATTTGGATTGGATTTGGATTGGATTTGGATTGGATTTGGATTGGATTTGGATTGGATTTGGATTGGATTTGGATTGGATTTGGATTGGATTTGGATTGGATTTGGATTGGATTTGGATTGGATTTGGATTGGATTTTGATTGGAGTTGGATTGGATTGAATTTGGCTTTGAATTGAACTGGTTTTAGATTGGATTGGATTGGGATTGGAATTGGACTTGACCTTGGATCCTGAAGGAAGATTTTTGAAACATTTGTTTGCAGAGTAGAGAAGGGGAATAATGTGGTAGTTATGGTGGATAAATAAATAAATTAATTATATTTTTATGTGTGTATTTCGGAAAACCAAAAAGCGCTGAATAAGACACCCCTAAAACGAATTAGTGTGTAAACAGCACAAACGAGGAAAACTGAACGAAGGCTCACGGCGGTGAGCGAGACGCATTAGAAAAAAAAGGATGGCAGCCGACACGTTGAGGTCGGCATCGCATTCGGAGATAGCGAACTTCGTGATACGATTGTAATCGTTGCGCTGGGAGAAAGAGTTTCGTGGGTGAAACTGGTGGCGGATACGAAGGGAGACGAGAACGTCATTCTATTGACTATTGTAGAAGCGATCAGATGTAAATTTTAATTGAATCATCTTTCGTTCACTACACTATTGAACTTAAAACTAATGTGAAATTGTTGGACAGTGGACAAGTTGCATTTAAGGACTAGAAATGATATAAGTAAATAGTTAATGCAGTAAATTTGCTATTTCAAGCACAATTTGATGTTAATGGATCCATAATAAATTTCAGCTGAAAAGCTGATTCATGTACCTAGAACAAACAAGTCATGTTATAGGACTATCCGACGCATCTTTCCGTTGCTGTCTCAACAACAAGAATATCTACTATATAGATGAGAGTTTGAGGTTTTGGCCAATACTTTTTCTACATCGAACCACTGGTGGACTGCAGCAGCAACACCAGCAAGCTTCACGATTTGCACTCTCTTTATTGAATTTTGACGCTTCGTGCTTCGGTAGTAAAATGAGTTCCCGTTGCTGGACCTGACCCGACCCTAGCCTTTACCCGAGCTGTGGCCGTCAGCCTTCTTCAATTTTGTCACTAGCTCATTTCTATGCTGGACCGACACTCCGCAATGGGCCGCAATCCGAGGGACGCAATCACGGTCTCGTAGGGAAGACGAGTTCGCTGTTGTCTTTCCATTATAGGTTTAGTACCCACCCCGAAACCGTCCCCAACGATAATACATGATTTACGACAAATTGTTCAACTCAGAACTGAGATTTTGACCTTATCCTTCGTACACACAAAAGTAGTAATCCTGGTGGATTGTCAGGAAATAAGACGTTAATAATCAGAACGCGCGTCATTTGGTTTTCTGCATTTTTTTTCAACACTTCCCCATACCCGTGCTTCCAGCAACGCAAACAAAAGCTGAACGAAATGGAAGAAAAACATCGATTTGATCTTCTGGCTTCCATCCACCACACCCCATCAGGATGGCAACCTGTTCCACCACAATTCTCGGCATTGAAGAAGTGTCACGCTGATGCAGCTGTTACTGTATTATTTGATTTTCATGATGCTGCTACTTTGCCCCGTTCCCTGAAAAGTTCGCTCTCCCACTTCGATTGTCTCAATATTGCACGTGGTTTGAATTGAGTGAAGAATTGCTGCTTTTTGCATTGAAGGCGAGATTTGCCATGCAGCAGTCTCTTTCCTGTGAAATGCAATTTCTCTTACGCGAAGCAGAATTGGTTTTCTATTGCACAACAACGGAATCAGTTAACCGCACTAACGGGGATTGACATGCTTCATGGCACTAACTTGGAAGACGAAATTGAATCTACTGGAAAATAATCACAGATTATCAAATCAGTTTTTCAAATATATGAGATAGAATGCAGATCACTAATAGAATTGGATTGGAAAATCATGATTTAAGCTTCCCATTACAAGAAGCCTACACTAAGGTGTTTAACAATATAGTAAAGAATCTTGGGCTAGATTCTGCAATAATCCTGAACATAATTCTGAAAGTATCCAAGCCAAAATTATTTCACAGCTCAAAGATGCGATTGCTATAACCTCCTTGTTCAGAACAATTTAATTTTATTCAAATATTTATTTCTTCAAATGATTGATTTTTGTTCAGTGGATGCTGGAATTACAAGCGCCTCAAATGTTCTTGGCCCGCGGTTTAGAAAGGTTGGGCTGGTCTGCTGTAAATACTCTATGCCCTGAGAAGTCGAGATAATGTATACAACCCAAAATGATCCTCGACCAGCGGGATCCGAACCTATGACTCTCAGGTTGGTCTTACTGAATTGCTGCACTTTACTGATTTGCCTACTTAGGTCCCCTGTGAAATGGGCTATATGTGCCATGGGTCATGATCAATGGATGATTTCCATAATATTTTGTCATTCTAGAAGACTTTAAGAAGTAAACGAGGCGAAAGAGTAAAGAGCGAAACTACATGAAAATAAAAACATAGGCGTAAGCAAAACATAAATACAGTGACAAAAAAAGCGAAACTGCACCGACAACAAAACACGGGCGAATACCACGTGGCGAAATTAACATTTCTGTCAGAAGTAGGCGAAACTCATTGGGCGACACTGTGATTTGAAAAAGCACAGGGCTAATTTGAAAAAAGGGCCTATTTAAATCGAACAAAATTTGTTGGCGTAATCAGAAAAATGCCGTTTTTGTACAGAAAATGATCAAAATTTTATCATTACTCTTCTAAAATTATAGGACAACTGTTTGTGCCTCTTCTCACGGTATTAAACTTACAATTAGCTAATATGTTTTTAAATACGATTTGAATCTATAGCCGTAAATTTCAACCGTTGTTTTCTCATTGTCGTGGCTTTGTCAGATAAGCCCTAATCGCAAAGTTCTCTTGATATGCAAACGCGTTGGGCTAACGTCGAGATCAGGAGGCTCGTTTAAACACCGCAAAAAATAAAAATGCAGATAAGCAAGCATTTTCTAAAAATTGATTTATTAACTCCAGAAAAACGAAAATGGATGGGTGTTTCTACTATTTGGTAGAAAACATGTTTTGTCTATGATATAATGATTAAAAATGAGCTTTTTAATAATGTCTTCAGAGCCAAAAACGCTTCCTCCCTTAGAGGGCGCGTTTTACCCCCAGTTACCCTAGCAAGAACGACGTTATTCGTGTATATGATGATTTCAACTTATTTCAGCATTTACGATGTTAGCACTCCATTGTACATAATACTTCAAAGTGTTGGACCGAGTGGAATTCCAGCCGTGACTCTGGTTGACATGCGTTCCTGATTCGTGTCGTAAGCCAGTACCCGATTCGGAAAAGTAGCTTCACAGAGCTTTACACAGGTAGTTGGGACCCGACGATTCTCTGTAGGGCCACTCGAGAATTCATCAAAAATACAACCCTTCACGCGGACATTAAACCGTGACACTTCATTGCATCGCTTGTCCTTTGTAACGTTTTGCGTTTTTTCCGTTAAAAACATGATAAAAAAGTTTGTGAACTTTTGACGTTTTTTATCTTTTTAAGCAAAATCATCTGAATTTGAATTTGATTGAGCTCAGTGTTACGTATATTGTCGATAAGGTTTGTGTCTAGACTAAGTGTACTAAATTGACGTCACCCAGTATGGGATATGTGTAGTGATGTGCAAACCTTTGTAGTGTTCATTTTCGTTTTAGCCATGTTCGTTTACCGAAGGCACGAACTCTCGCCATATCAAATTAGTTTGGGCGCAATTTTTTGAAAGAATAGGCCTCTTTATGTGAGCAGGTTTCTTGTCTGCTCCAAAGAAGTAGACCCGTTTATTTCGCTTCTTAAACGGCTGGAGTTCAGAAGTTCGTAGTTCAATTTTAAAGTTAATTTATTTAAAGTGTGTTAGATTCGTTGTAACTAAAAGGTATTGAAAGTGATTGAAGTGATTTTCGTTTGTACTTTGTTCTAATTTTGTTCTATTTGTTTGTTCTATAAGGTAGTGAAACGTTTCGGAGTCGGTGTGTCCGACAAACGCGAACTGTTCTGTTAAATTTATAATTGTGACTCAAAGAGGTAATTTCAATGTACTCGATTTTCTAAATTCAGTTTTTTAAAATAAATTTCGCGTTGGACTTTCTAGCGCCCTGCGCTTTTTGGGTACAGGCTGGAGTTTTTCGAGTGTCGACCGAAGTCGAATACGGTCCCCGTGGCGTTTCGGGCCACCATTTTCCGTCCGAGGACGTTGTTTCGAGTCCGTGCAACCACCAAGGCCCGCCCTTCGGGGTAGTCAAACGGAGCGTGGTGTTCGCCTTTCAAAAAGGAGCGAAAATTCCCCGACGATCGCCAATTAATCGTCGTAGACGGTCCACCAACGTTACAACCCCGGACCAAGCTAAACGAGAGTGCGGATCGTGAACTGCGTCGCCAATTGCGCATCACGTTCCGGATCAGAACCTTAGGGGAGGAGTTCATTTCATCACGTACGGTCAGAGCGCCATACGCGAGGCCGTACGGAGGTACGTTGGCTCTAAACCGAAGGAAGAAGATCAACCCCGGGTCGCACGACACTCCGTCGTAGCCAAAGCTCTCTGGAGAAAATCGGAGGCCATCCGTCCAGCCGCCACCCGCTTCGCAACTTTAGTTCGGCCATATTTGCACGGGCTCATCGCGCTGCAACGCCATTCCTGCAGCGACGGCGAAAACGATCCCCTTCGCCGCCATCGTTACGAAGGTTCTCGCCGCCATCGCCGAGGTTCCTGGCTGTTTCGAGTCGTCGCCGAGATTCAACAAGTCGACGAAAGAAAAACCCTGCGCAGGTATGTGGTAGTTGTAGACATGGCCATGCTCTAAAGTGTTTCCCCAATCCAAACCCAACCCAAACCGTCCAACCCGAAACCGAATAAATCGTGGAATTTGTAATTAATAGAAATCGAGTAGTTTTGGTTTAGTTGAGTTCCGTTTAGTGCAATTGTGAGGAAGGTCACTTCAAATTGCGAGTTTTGTTTCAGGTTGCTGCTTCGATTTTCATTAAGAGGTTTTTAAGTTCTTCAGTTCAGTGGGTTGAACGAGTCTAAGGCGGAATTGAGCGTGTTGTGGGAGATATTTTCAGCTTTCAGAGATTGCGCTTCTTTGTTTCAAATTTGAGCCAGCGACCGTTCGAGTACCCCTGAGGTAAAAGTCGAAATAGTCGGGCAAATCAAATCGACCGGCGGTCTCTCCTATCGCGAGAGTGGCGCTTAAATCGCCGGTTAACTATCTCGAATTTGTCGAACGGTTACAGTGGCGCCCAACGTCAAAAGTTTACGAAATTTTATTCAATTGAATTAGTTTTGAATAGTTTCAGTTAATTTTGAGTGCTTTTATTTGGATTAAATGAAATTGAATTGAATTTTGAAATTGTTTTAACTTTAATTTTCTAGTGTTTAAGGTTTGAATTCATTAAAGTTAATTTGAATTGAATTTTGATTTTTAATTTTAGTTTTACTTTTTTTTAATACATTGAATTTTGAATTTGATAGGTTAAGTAATTATAGTATTTTTTCTTTTTATTTTTGAATTGAATTGAATTTTAGAAGTTGCCCTCCGTGCTTGAAATTTGTTTATTCTAGGATAAAAGAATAGTTAATTGTTTATTTTTTTAAGACTAAGTTTGAATTGAATTATTTTTTGAAAATTGAGTTGATAATATTTTGTCACGTCTTTGAGTTCTGAAGAATTCGAGATGAGTGGGCAGTATGTTCTGCCGGTGGCAGACCATTTGTTGGAAGAAGAGGTTGATTTTGATCTAAAGTTGCGTGGACAAGTGGTTGACCGCAGGGAGACCTTAGAAGATAAAAGAAGATTTCTGGCGTAGATTATTTTTTGAAGATAAGAAATCTAAATCAGTTTTTGATCGGGAAACACAACTTTAGCGATGAGGTTTTGCGGATCGACAAAAGCGTAAAAGTGATCGTGGTTGAATTTGAGCAAGAAGTTTGATCTCGCGTTGGTTTCGCGTCTGCGACATTATTTTATTCGGACACAAACCGCGATAGTTGAAACGAATCAGAAAAGCATAAGCAGGCAACTATTTGTGGGGATATTGAAGGAATGTTTGAAAAAGCCTAAATCAGAAAGTTTATATGGAAGCTAATGAAGGAGAAATAGAACGGATAAAGAAAGTAGAACTACTGATGGAGGAGATGGAAGAGATAGAACAGATGATAGTGAGGGTGGACAGAATGAGAAGGAAGAATACGAGAAGCAGAAAGAGATTAGGGGAAGTGAGCAAATGGAAAAAGAGAAGAAAAGCAAGAGAGAAAGGTATCACATCAGGATGAAGTTGAAAAGCAGAAGGAATTAGAAGAAGAATGGAAGGAGTTTCAGATATGGAAGCAAGCCAAACTTTATGATGAGGCTAGAAATAAACTTTTAGAAAAGAGAGAGAACTTGGAGAAGGGGCCGCCGGAGTGCTATAAGAGTCCGAATTCTCGCAGGTATTCGAGGGATGAAGAAAGTCAGAGTGAATCAGATAATCGAGGGCCGCCGAAGAGCTATAAAGCCTAAAATCGTCCAGGGAACGTAGCAAAGACAGGAATAACAATCCAAGAGCGACAGATGGCGCCGGGAGAGCTTTAAGAAGCCGGAAGTCCATGGAGATGTCAGAGATGAGAAAGAATACGGTGAGGAGAAGCGGTAAAACGGCCGCCGAAGAGCGATAAGAGCCGATCATCGCGAAGAAGTAAAAGTTTCGATAAAAAAAATAGAAGAAAACGGATATAGTTCGAAAGCAGTATAAATAGGTCTAATGACAGGAAATCGAAAGGTAGATCAAGACAAAGAAGTAGCAGTAGTTCAGGGAGTGAATACGATTCTGGGAAAAATATGAAAATGAAAGAAAACGTTCCGATAGGAGGCAAAGAAGATATTCGTCATCGAGTCCTGATTATGGCAGAAGACATTATGGAAATCTCGTGTTGAGAGCTGGGATTTGAATTTTTCCGGAGATAGTAGAAGCATTCAAGTAGAAGATTTCTTGAACAGAATCCAAAAGTTAGCGAGACATGAAGGAGTTTCAAAGAGTGAACTTTTGATGAACATTCCACAAAAGGCTAAAGGGAGAAGCTTACGACTGGGGTTCACCAGGGAAAGCCCACTTTGAACTAGTTGGAGAAGGTTCGAGAATGAAATACGGTGTTCGATATGCAAATCCCAATAGAGACAGAGGAATCGGGCGCAAATCAGAGAACTGAAGCAGAAGAAGGGCGAAACGTTTATCGCATTTGTGACAGAGGTTGAGAAGCTGAACCAATGTCTACAGCGACCTTTTTCATCTAGAACGCTTTTTGAGCTGATTTGGGAAAATATGCGCCCACATTATCGCTCGAGGCTTTCGGTTGTGGACGTTGAAGATCTTGAGGACCTAATTGAGATCAACCATAAGATTGATGCCAACGATCCAAGTTTCTTCAGGACTCAGGAGGGTAGAAGAGAACTTCACCAGTTGGGAGTCGAAGATTCAGCCAATGAGTACTCAGAAGATGAACCAAACGTTCCTTCTGTGAAAGTAAATCGGCCTGAAAGAATAAAGACAGGACCTAGGAGGAATGAACTAGGAACACAACATCAGCGAATTAGCAGTAGCCAGCAACAGAATTCTAGGTTGGCTACAGGATTTTTGTGTTGGAACTGCAGAGGTTCAGGACATATATGGAAGGAATGTAGGGAACCAAAACAACTATTTTGTTATGCCTGTGGGAATCCAGGACGGGACGACCAGAAATTGTGAACGGAACCATGTTCCACTTTCCCAGCGAAATTCGCAAAACACGGTCCGTCCAACAAACTAATTGCGGGGTGCTTGCAAGGGAATCCAAACACCTCGCTATTTGAAGGAATTCCCAAGAAGCATAACACGGTTCTGGAAATAAGAGTGAACCCTAGTGCGTGTCCACATGTTAAAGTTAACATTCTTGGGACAGAGGTTGTTGCACTGCTCGACTCAGGAGCAGGTGCTAGCGTAATGAGCGCACTAGATATTGTAAAATCCCACGGATTGAAAATTTTGAAATCTAATATTAAAGTTTGCACTGCAGATGACACTCAGCATACGTGTTTAGGCTATGTGAATATTCCGTACACCTTAGGGACTGAGACAAAAGTCGTCCCAACGTTGATTGTTCCAGAAATTAGGAAATCTTTGATTTTAGGGATGGATTTCTGGAGAGCATTCCAAATTCGTCCAATGATTACATCTCAGAATGAAATTAAGGACTTAGAACTCACGTGGACATCAAGCTTGACAGAAAATACAATACATTACTTGAGAATTGAGCCAGGTCAGTCGTCTATTAGTGAGGAAACAATTTCTCTTTCGGTTCAGCTGGTTAGTCCTTTGGAGCCGGATGAAATATTCACGGCTAAACCAGAGGAGGACTCGTCTTTGGATGTTCCAACCTTGGATTTACCTGACGATCCAGAGAAAGCGATTGAAACTGTGGAAACCGAGCACGTATTAACGGCAGAGGAACGCCGGAAACTACAGAAAGCCTTAAAACATTTCAGTTGTACCAGTTCGGGGAATTTAGGTAGGACTACGCTTATCGAGCATGAGATAGAACTGGTTTCCGAAGGAAAGATGAGAGATCTCCCGATGTATCGTTACTCGCCAAAAATTTGGGAGAAAATTGAGGAGGAATTGGAAAGATGGAAAAGCTTAAAGGTGATAGAAGAATGCAACTCGGAGTTTGCTAGTCCACTTGTGCCAGTGAAGAAGGCAAATGGCAAAATTCGCGTTTGTCTTG
>NW_018734914.1:0-2500 GCF_002204515.2 Aedes aegypti
GCAATCTGCCTCCGGGCTAGACGAAGAATGCAACGCGCACGCACAGAAGCACAAAGAGAGGAACGCGGTGCAGCATTCAGAGAGGCAAAGTTGGCTCTCAAAAAGGAAATCAAGAGTCGAAAACGGGCATGCTTTGAAAGTCTATGCGAGAGTGCCAATTCTAGTCCATGGGGTGACGCCTACAGAGTGGTAATGGCTAAGACCAAAGGAGCCATAGCGCCCCAAGAGAAATCGCCCGAGTTGCTGCGATCGATAATCGATGTACTCTTCCCGCACCATCCCATAAGCCCATGGCCCCCAGCGCCGTATGCGGCAGATGAAGGAGAAGAAGTGGCGAGAGTGACGAACGAAGAGCTGGCAGAAGTCGTGAAATCATTCGCGTCAAACAAGGCACCGGGACCCGATGGTATCCCGAATGTTGCCTTAAAAGCGGCAGTGAACACGGATCCGGACATGTTCAGAACCACGATGCAACGCTGCATTGATCAAGGAATCTTCCCGGATGTATGGAAGCGACAGAAATTGGTGCTACTACCAAAGGCGGGGAAACCACCAGGTGACCCGTCGGCGTATAGACCGATCTGTCTACTAGATACGACGGGCAAGTTTATTGGAGAGGTTGATTCTCAACAGACTAGTACCGTATACGGAGAGTGCGGACGGCCCTGTCCAACAACCAGTTTGGATTCAGAAAAGGTAAATCTACTCTGGACGCCATCCAGTCGGTCGTTCAAACAGCTGAGGTGGCAATCGAGCATAAAAGGAGCGGCATCCGTTACTGCGCGGTTGTCACTCTGGATGTGAAGAATGCGTTCAACAGCGCAAGCTGGGAAGCAATAGCACACGCGCTTCACCGCCTCAAGGTACCGGTGCAGTTGTGTAAGCTTCTAGAAAGCTATTTTTGATGGTAGGATTCTACTGGTATGACACAGAGGAGGGGCAGAAAAAGCGTTCGAATTACCGCGGGGAGTACCTCAAGGTTCAATCCTGGGCCCGCTGTTATGGAATGCGATGTACGATGACGTACTGAGGCTGCCCCTTCCGACGGGTGTGTAAGATTGTTGGCTTCGCCGACGATATCACCCTAGTGGTCTAATGGTGAATCGATGGAGGGAAGTAGAGTTGACAGCAGCGCACTCTATTTCCCTGGTTGAGGAATGGATGAAGTCTAGGAAACTAGGACTGGGCCCGTCACAAGACTGAGGTGGTGGTGGTCAACAACCGCAAGTCCCGAGCAACGGCGCTTATCTCGGTAGGTGATTGCACCATAGAGTCCAAGCGATCCCTTAGGCATCTTGGGGTAATGATCGATGACAAGCTGAGCTTCGCTAGCCACGTTGAATATGCCTGTAAAAGGGCATCTACGGCTATAGCGGCGCTTTCGAGGATGATGTCTAACAGCTCTGCTGTAGATTGCCAGCAAACGCAAGCTGCTGGCAAGCGTGGCGCTATCCATACTAAGGTATGGAGGACCAATCTGGTCAAAAGCGCTTAGAACGAACAGAAACCTAAAGCGGTTGGAAAGCACGTACAGGATAATGTGCTTAAGAGTAGCAAGTGCATACCGGACCGGTATCTTAAAGAGGCCGTGTGCATCATAGCCGGGATGACGCCCATCGGGCTCATCATCAAGGAAGATGTTCAATGCTTCAACCAAAGGGGTACCAGAGGAGTCCGCGACACGTGTAAAGAGGAAACGCTCAGAAGCTGGCAGCAGGAATGGGATAACTCCACTAAGGGTAGATGGACCATCGACTAATACCAAATGTGTCAGATTGGTATGGTAGAAGCCATGGGGAAGTGAACTTCCACCTGACGCAGTTTCTGTCAGGACATGGTTGCTATAGGACAGTACCTGCATAGGTTCGGGCACTCAGAATCTCCTGCGTGCCCAATTGTGCTGGTGTAGAGGAAAACAGCGGAGCATGTCGTGTTCGATTGCCCCCGTTTCATTGTTGTGAGAGGTCGCATGCTCATACATGCGGAGGGGACACGTCCCCCGACAATATTATAGAGAGAATGTGTTGCGGATGCCGAGTGCTGGAATGCAGTAACTACGGCTGTCACTCACATTATGTTAGAATTGCACGCGTCTATGGCGCGCCGACCAAGAGTTGGCTGCAGAGGATTAGCCCTGCCGAGGCTGGTCCCTTGTAACATTGTTTAAGTCGGCTAGGAGAAGCAGTTTGCCTAGGCTACTTCTGCTACACGTGTTGTGCTATATGCACTGGTCCCTTCCCGAAGAAATACCGTAAGGTGGTTCCGGGGAGATGAGGGTCTGAGTCCAAGGGTCATGTCGATGCACTGTTCACCACTTGAGCAATTCTAAATGAATTGCTCATGCACAGTGCATAGGCTGGTTTTAGCGGGTCGTCGTTGGTGCGTCATCCCGCATTCCCTGAGTTATCTTCTCAGGGGATCTGTTTGCAGATTTCCCCTTGTAAAAAACAAAAAAAATAGTAACATTATGTATAACAAAGCTAGTAAATAAGTTCATTGG